>NW_026858549.1:0-246542 GCF_026571515.1 Ruditapes philippinarum
GTCTTATGGTGAAGCTGTAATTTAATTCTTATTTTAAGTAATGAATTATGGTTCTGTTTTCTACAACTAAAACATAGTTATTGTTATGAAATATGTTCATTGCATGACTGTTAAGTTTTTGTTGAATAAACCTCGTTCAGGATACGGATTAAGATAGCTTATATTGTATAAAATATATTACAAACTTCTGATTAATATATCAAACTGCCTAGGCAGAAACTTAACTACATCCTGACATATTTTCATTTACTGTATTAACCTATTTAGAAAGCCATACACAGTATGCAGGATAGCCAAAACAACAACAGCAGAACTTCTTCTTTAGATTAATATGTGTCGATAAATACAAGAATGCACTTAGTTATTTCATCTGCAACAAGCTACTCATATCCTGCAAATCTTGATTTTTCGATATTAATTCATTCAACAACATAAGCAAGACTAAGAAGTGTACATTTTGTTGTGTGAGGAATAAATAAGATAAGAGTAGAGAAAATAAGAATCCCTAAAGAAAGTCCAAAACGGCAGTATTGAAAATGCTGCAGACCCGGTTTGATTGGGCCTGTTCATGGACGGTACTGTTAATTGCAAATTACCGTCCACGCCTCCTAGCACCTGCTTATGCAGAATTCAACTTTAAAACACGAAAATGTTGAACTTTTGAAACAAGAAAAAATCGCAGATATGTTCATACGGCGGTTATCATGAAGTCTTCAGTATGGCACTTTCGTGCCATTCCATGAAAAGCGGCGTATGGTTCCCAAGTAAAATAAAGTGTGTGCCATAAACGAGAAAATAATGGGCGGAACAAAAAAAAATGGAATTTTGAAAGAGGATCAGAGGTTATGAAGCCTGCATATCACAGATGAGATGTCAAAAAAAAAAAAACAAATTTAAAGGAATTATGTATCAAAAGGCTCAACAGTCTTTTATCGAAAGCTAAAGGTCGTTTAATCAATATTTGTTGGAGGAATGATTCTTTGAAAACAAAAAAAAATGAAAACAAATAGTTAAGTTTATGTTTGAGTCTGTTTATGAGAAATAATTAAATAAACAAAAAACAACTTTTTGGTGTTCTTTGGGGATTAAGTTTTTGCCTATTCAATCCTTTTCTCTTAAAGAATAACAAGCAGTGATCCTAAAGGTCTAAACAACTTTAACAACACTAACGTTTCTTGAGTAATTCTTACATGTATATTAATACTCAAAAATCCTATGTATTTCCTTTTTTCCCCACATACATGAAAGACATTGTCAATTTTCCAAGTACTAGTCTCTACAATATAACCAAACTTGTACTTATCAAAGTGCTTCCATATGTACTGTGTGGAGACTGTAAAAAGTCGCCGTATTGGGCATTCTTTAAAGGTACATTAAAATAAGAGCCTTAATGAAAGTTCAAAACGGAAAAATTGGAAGCGTTGTAGGCTCGGTTTGACTGACCCTGTTCATGAACGGTACTGCCAAGTGCAAACTACATTAAACCTCAGAAATGAATATTTTTCTTCTGTAGAAAGGGCAAATATGTACTCTGTGATGTTGTAATGAAAGGGTTCAAAACATGCCAGATTATTATCACCTGAAAAAAAAACACTAAATGTGAAAGAAAATACGATAAAGCTAGCAAAATGTTAACATATCACTATAACCGTAATGATTTTAAAAAACATAAAAATTATTAAAAAGCAAAGGATTGTTCAGCTATAAATTAGCCTCATAATTGAAATTGAAACAGGAGACCGATAATAAAAAGCTTTTGGAAAAAATGATATATTAGCATTTCTGAGGTATAATTGGTCTTAAATAATGATGGGTCAAGGTGAAAAGTTGTTACATGCATTCCGGTCGAACTACCTTTTTTAAAAACGAGGAATAAACTTTATTCAAATTCATTCATATTAAAACAACAACAACAAACAAAATAATTGAAATGCTTACTATATGTATAGTATTTATAATACTAAATGAAGAAATATGAAGCAAGGTCAGAAAGCACTATATTTTAGTAAAGCATTAACGTAAATAGTGACGGTATAGTGCATTTAGTGGTGTAAAACCTGACATAAAAATGCTTGATATTTAAGGGGGCAGGGGACCTAAAAATTAACAATTTTGTATTTCAGTGTGACAGAAACACAATTCCAAATACTTCAATATCTGTTTCACAGGCAGATAACCAGTTGCACAGCATTATTCAATGATATATGACATACATTGAAGAAAATAATAGTTTGCATGCATTGCTCCTTCAAAAAATGAATGACAGCAATTTATATATTTATCCCCACCCAGCCAAAATCACACCTAAAATATACCAATATGGGCAATCTTCAGGAAGGTGCAGCATACTCCAGAATCCGCCCGATTCCTTTAAAAATATCAGTAACACGCAGTGCAAGCTATGGCATTTTCAGAAATGACCAATAAAGTGTCTGTCATACGTTTAGATTTTACACAAAATTTATCTGAAATTTCTTACTTGTTTGGCGCCAGCTTTCAAAGCTTGATTTTTAATTTTTTCACCTCCATTCGGAGAGTCAGAAATACATACAAAGCTACCAAAATGCTTAGTTTCGGGTAAAAACCCAAAAATACTTATCATTTCCTACACACAAACAAGAAAGAATTACAATGACAGAGAAATATCAAAAGTTATCAGTACCTTCAAAATACCATGTCTGAGTTATTTAAAAAATTGACCGGGGCCATCATTCGAATATGTCCCCTGCCCCCTTTAAAGTGATAATATATCGACGTTTGATTGAAAATTAGATCATGATACTATTGGATTATTGGAATTAATTTTGACTTACATTTAACATTTATTTATTTTATACTTAAAAACATTGAAAACGTTCAAAACAAGCAAAAATAAAGGAACAATAAATGAAATGGGAAATCTTGTTTCGATTTAACAGTGATAATGGCCGCTTAACGTAAGTAGATCTGACATAGTTTACTCTCTGTGAAGTTCATTCATTTATATCGCTAGCATGTTCAGGTACAGATATCTACAAATTGTCTCTTTATATTTCGATTTCATAACTTATTTTACGGTATGTTAAACTGATGTATATAAATTACTCTTTTGATGGACAAGCTAGTTAAAACTGTATCACGTAAATTTTTTTATTATAAGTTTTATGACTATTTTTACATCAGTTTAAATTTAATGTGTCAGAATATTCAAGTTGTTGTTTACTAAAATTATCTATGTCATTCTAATTGTCGTTTATAAATCTAAATAAATTATTTCTATGACGCCATTCCTTTGATAGCCGCAATAGTTGTCAAAATATATTTTAACAATACGCTTTCAGTATAGGTTACAGTACATATTGGGTGTTCTTCGTAAATAAGAAAGCTAAAAAGGACCGGAGCTTGCGAAGCGACTGTAGCTTTCTTATTTACGAAGAACATCCAATATGCACTCTAACCGGCTTAGGGCTCCGCCCAATTTTTTTTCCCCCAACACACTGCGTGACGTCACACGATAGCCTAAATGTGTATAATCATATTTGGAAGGCGGTAGCGGTATACATTTTCGGGTTACATGTATGGCGATATAGAGTTTATCAGGAAGAAATATTTTGATAAACAATTTTAACAGTTTATTTCGACCACTTCATGTTTATAGCCTGTTTGTTTATCGACACATAGTGCATTTCTTTGAGATAAGAAATGGTTAACAAGTTTTCAAATACCCATACAATTATGATTTAAATAGGTTATCTACCTTTACTCTTTAGCAAGTAGTTAAAATATTTAAAATAATATTCATGTTGCCCATGTATCTGTAGATGTATACTAAATACACATGACTCTAAAATGCTGTATTTATAACACAAACCACAAATGTTTGTTGTTGTTGTTTTTGTTAAACATTTTTACTGTTATTTTGCCTGTTTTCATCACAGGGGGTTCTGTCATGTTTTTTCCTTTCCCACTATATAATATAATATCATAACAAGGGATACAACTCAAAATTGCTCAATTCATGAAAAAGTAAATACAACGCAGTATACAACAGTTTTTTTTCTTCTTCTGATTGTTGGACATTGATGAAAGAATCGATAATTTCAAAAAAAAAAAAAAATGACTCACTTTGTTACACGGACAAGATATTATTAAAAATAACCTATCATGTTTCATTTTTACACACGTTTGTAAAATTTCGGTTTGTAAAATTACAAGTGTAAAACGACTTCTTATGCAAACGTATGCTCATATAAGAAAGTTTAATCATGTAATCGGTTAAATATCAATTATCCACCACCATCAATGATGCAATTATTAACTGGTGGTACAAATTATTGTATTTATGTTTGTTTTGATAATTTCTATCCCCGGCTTCCATTTTGATGTTGCCCGTATGTTCCAATGCGTAAATCCAACTTATCTTAGTAACTGTCAATTTCATTGGCTAATGAATAATAATAATCCGGATAATAACGGCATATAGCCGCGACGAATAGCGGTTTTTTTCAACAGCCAATGAAAATACTCATAAACATAAACACACCTGCAAAATGGACGACAACTTGACAGCCAATGTAAATATTGAAATGTTAGCTATTTCCTGCAATGTTACAGGTTTTAATGAAGTGTTTGTAGTAGAACTTGGGTAATGACTCGTTCATATATTAACTTCTACAATAACTTTGATGGAATAGAGGATATTTTATACAGTTTACACGTGTGAATGCATTTTACGAACCCGTGCTGGTAGTGCGAGGCCACGACTTGTATCCCTTGTTTATATTATATATATATAAGATTTAATAAAATAATGACAGATTTCCCTGTGGTTTTCATTTCAATGAACCTCTTTTTTTAATTCTATGCCGTAGCACTTGACGATATACATGTGCGTGTACGGAAAAAACATGATGCATAAATATTGATTAGTAGGAGGAGTAAACTTCAAGATCTCTGCACATGCGTATATTGCACTTTAGCGCTCTTCGAAAATTATCTCCGCCCACTTGCGTTTTATAATATAAAACGTCCAGTTTAAATAATATCTGTTCTATTAAGATTTGAAACCTGAAAATTTGAAAAAAACCTCGTCGGTGATTGTCTTAAAAAAATTGGCGAGCACTAATATTTTTTCTCTACCAAACTTTATCGTTTCAACAGATATGTTATCTATGTCTCTGGATTAAAGAAAGATAGATTAGTGTTTTTCATATTATGGGTGTACAAAATGCACATAATCATTCAAATAAAATAAATCATCACGTAATCATCAAAATTTACATTATTCAGAAGCAAAGTGTCATACAATAATACAAAAACATCTTTCGACTGTATTCACAAAACGTGTAGAAAGGAAAGAAAGATATATTACTAACAAGATAACATTCTTATGCCCCTGCCATTTAATGGCTGGGGCATATAGTGTTACCCTGTTCCGTCATTCCGTCCTTCCGTCATTCTGTCATTCCGTCATCATCAGTTTCCGTTCATTATCTTAGTAACCGTTGCACACATTCAACTCAAATTTGACATATGGATATATCATGAGAAAATACAGGTCAAGTTCGAATTTGGTCATGGTCCGATGATTTTTGACAGAGTTATGCCCCTTGATGAAATTTTCAGTTTCTGTTCATTATCTCCCCAACAGTATTACACATTCAACTCAAATTTGACATATGGATACGTCAAAGGAATGCGCAGGTCAAGTTCGAATTTGGTTATGGTTCAATCGTTTTTGCGACGGACGCGCCCTCAGGCGCGTTTGAAGCTATATCATCTTCACATGGGATTTCGTCGGCTACAATCGCGCAAGTGTCCTCAACCGAATAACAGCCCAAGAAATAGTACATGAATTTGATCCTTTGAAACTCCCATTCTCTGTCGGGATATCTTAAAAGCTTCCATACTTAGCCTCTTCAATTTCAAATTAAGTTATCCAAGTTGAAATATGAACGTATATGATTGATAAAAACGTTGTAGTCCCGTAGTATTATTGCGCAAAATGCAAATTACTGCCGAAACGATTTACCGCTGTCGAAAAAGTAGGACAGCAAATTATACTATAATTAAGGTGTAAGCTCAATAATTCCAAGAAATTATTAGTAGGAAATAAATATTTCTACATTAAACAAAACATCATTATTAACAAATCAAAAGTTTTTCGTGACTCTAAATCTAGAATACCTCGCGCATCAATAACAGAAGAACTCTTTTAGTGACGTCATACCGCGGGTTTATCTGATTCTCGCGGGACAGAGGAATCTTTGTCGGATGCGAGCAGTTGTTATTTAATTTTCTAGAACACAGTACAAAGGTTAGTATTATAAATATTTATTTTTGAAAAAGCATGTAACAAGAGAGTTTTTCAACACTTTATTGAAGGACGTTGTAATATCAGTTACAATAATAGGATACTACGTCATCGCGCACTTGCTGAATGCTCCAACTTGGACCATTTTTTCGTCGACTCGAAGGTAAAATACAATTTTATTATATGAAAACGTATGAGTATTAAAACATCATGTAGCGCACCAAAGAATGGCTAAAGTACTAGAGGTAAATGTAAAAAAAGTTTATAGATTTATAATAATACGCTATAATACATATTTTTAAAGTCATTTTGGTTCACTTTATTAAAAAAAGTTCACTTTCGTATTCAAGGCATACCGTTTTGTTTACATAATTTTCTAGGTCACGCTATGCGCACTATGAACAGCGTGATTTGTGACAGAAATAATAGTATAATCGAAAGTATTCATTATTGTAAATGCAGGATTCTTGGAAGTTATTTTATGTTTGTTCACATTTTAGTTTTCAGGCAACATTTTGCCATCCGTTTGAATTATTAATTAAGGCCAAAGGTAAATTAGGTCATGAGTGCACTTGTCACTTCACGATTATGTTAGATGATCTATATTTTATGTATAAATGATGAATTAAAAAGAATCTTATCTAACATATTTCCTAATCTAGGTGCATGGCAAACTTGAAAATATCAAACATTCGCTCAAATTTCCACATGGTTACCGTAATGTTTTATTTTAATTATTTATATTGCCACGTACATATCTATATTTAGCTCCATGATGTGTCACCCCTAAAATTTAATATGTATCTGACACCTGCATTTTTTTCATCGTGTCTTCAACTGTCTTGAATAATTTCATCCAGCTAATTTAATTACCAAGTGAATATTGCAGTTACTACACACTTTGCATAATTCATATAAACGGATTTTTATACATTTACATGAAAAATATGTACTGTAACTGACATGCAAACAGAGAGAATTCAGGATACATTTTATTTTCATGATCTTGAACCTTCTGGAAAAATGTGGGTGAGGCAAACATTTAAGAGAAATCAGTTAATGTTTTTATTTTCATTAACCATGTCTATGCATTGTTTTCATCTCATTTTATAAGAAGTTTGGCATTTTCCTTTGAACCAGCAAAGTCATCATGATTTCATAATCAAACACGTGACACAGTGTGGGAAATAAAATTTAATGTGCAGAGCTTAGAAGAAATATATAAACTGAAAGTAACATAAATTTATTAATTACAAGAATATATATTATATACTTGATTGATTGACCAGACAGAAAGGCATTAGTTAATATGATTGCTTAATTCATGTAGGTTGTTTACGTTTACTTTTCGCAATAAATGAGTCTGTAAATAATTTAAATCAATAGACATGTGTTTACAAAATAAAATGCTGCAACGGCTTAAAATTACAAAAGCATAAAAATGCTAATGCTTTACTTGGGGTTAATCCTAATGTAACATGTATTAATTCCCTACAAATGTACAGTTCTTAGTTGAAATTTTATGTTATTGGTTTATACAGAATTTATTTTAGTTTGATTGTGTAGGCTTTCGAATCCGTTCCTGAAACCAACCAGTACTGACCAATGAGTGTAAAGTTTCTTGCTCAAGGAAACAATGACTTGCACATGATGGGGTTTGAACCCATACGGCTAGTACCCATACGGCTAGTGATCATTAGATTACTAGTCCGACACGTTAACCACTCGGCCATGCCGCCACTCATTTATGTAATTGGTGAGTTTTTATTTAAGCAAAGTGTATTTCTATTATTTTGAAACTTTTTAGTCAGTGATTTTTTTTTTAATTTTCAAAACTACCTGTCACTTTGGGAAAATGAACACAATAAATCAGAATCGGGGAAATTAAATTCAATAACTGAGAATGGACTTTACTGGCACATTTTATAAAATTTATCACTTTAAAACAATTTAACATCCATGGTACATAGCAGAGGCTATCTATAGGGACAGCTTTCTGTCTTCTAGCTGATATTTCAGCTGTTGTTCAGTGGTTTTTGGTGAAGATGTGCACAGAGCATTGTAGGAGACAATATTAGCATTTTTAAGGCAAAATATACCTATTTTGGGCTAGGGGAAACAGCCTTATATTTATACAGGGAAAAAGCACCGTAAGCATGTCAGTTCATTAAGTATTTAGTAATGTTGATGACACTCAGATATAATTAGATTTGGTTTCTAAAAGACATTAGGTCACAGACATTTGATTCAGTGAGTGTAGTAACAAGTGCTTGTAATCACAGGTAGTGAGTGTAAAAATTGTTCAGAAGCGCCTCTTGTCAAATCTCGAAATATGAGCATGACCAGCTTGTGTCTTCAACGGCTTGAAATCTGAAACTAGGAAGCCAAAATCAAAACCCTGGCTCCGGGTCAGGGCCCAAGTGGTTTGTTCATGTTGTATAATAAATGTATAAGCAAACTCAAAATTGCACAATATCATGGAAACACATTTACTTTGCGCATTTTTAAATTTCGTAACATGGTCATCACTAAACCAGTTACCTCTCTGGCGTGGGTTCGATCCCCGGGATATGCTTTGGTAGTTTAGCGCGGAGGAAGGTAGTCTAGTACTGGTGTAACTCTCCAGGAACGATGGTTAAGAAACTACCCGCTATATGACTGAAATACTGTTGGGAAAAGGCGTAAAATGAAACAAACAAACAAACAAACATCACTTCGAGTTAGAAAGTGTCAAACGTTAAGGTACACATGTATATTTTGAAGGTTTTATGACAGAATTTATTTACATTGCCTAACAAGCAAGTTAATGGTGTGTGCTATAGCTACACAGAGATTCAAGAAGATGAAATCACTTTTAAGTATACAAAGGTTAGTAGTAATAGTACAATTTATATTTACTTGTATAAATACAAAAATCAATTGAATTATATATATGACATGTCTTGTCAAATTATCCAGACAAAATGTGCAATGGTCTCAATAGATAAGGCGAATTTTTAAGTTTTTCTTCCAATTTATTCAAATGCACAAACCCCACATGGAAAGATATCTTTATTCCAGAATTAATCCCCCCTTTTGTAAATATTAAATTTTTCTTGAACTTCCATTGCACTTATCTAACTCGTATTTTTGACATAGATTCGAGCTTCAAAAGTCTTCCATCAAAAAACATTTTATTTATATAACAGCAAGTGAATAGTCTTCCAACAAATAAAACATGTGTATGTAGAACTATAATACTACACTTCCTTATAGGGTATGGTGCAAAAGAAAATTATGCCAGTAACTATCAGTTTACAGAAAAAAAATGTGGTGTTAATTCAGTGTTCTGGGATGCTCCAATATTTGTGTTAAAAGGTCCTTTTTCAGTATATAATCCCTAAAATTTACAATAGAAACACGCCATTTGTGCGGAACTTGAATGTATATATATATATATATATATATATATATATATATATATATATATATATATATATATATATATATATATATATATATATTATATATATATATATATATATATTTATTTTATTTATTTATATACCAACACATTATATGGGAATTTCTTGTGAATGCTAATTGATTACATTTGATTTCTACAAAGGCTTATTTTAATAATCTGATAACTGATATAGTGTGACTCCATTATTTCAAACTGTTTGAGAATATATATTAGGTTCCTTTACATACACTTTATTGACACAACAAACATCTGTTACTAATGTAGTACTGAAGGAAATTTGGACAAACTGTGTTACAGATACCTCTTTTCATGCTAATTGACAATTGTGAGTACATTTATTAGTACGATAATAACTTCTTGCATAGCTTTCTTATTACATTACTGCGTGTTCCACATTATTATTTAACTTTAACCTTGATCATAACATTTTTGAATTCTTTGTGTATTGTCTTCATATTTGACCACAGCAACCCTTGGGACAAGACCTTCAAGTAGACCAGACTATCATAAATGCTTGTCTTTTATGACTTTTGCTATTAATGACTTTACCTTTGTTGTTTGTTAATGGATTGTCTTCAAACATGAATATAATAATAGGTAGGCCTTCAAGTTTAATCAGACATACCTTCACTCATTAATGACCTTGATCTTGAAGGCCCAATTATGAAAAAAATATTTGACTGACATTGGCTACAACTTTGTTATTAATGACTTCATATTAAAACACAACATTCCTTAGGATGAGACTTTTATGTATATCAGACTCAAATTGACCTTGGTTCTCAAATGATCTTGACTTCCAGGTTAAATTATTGAATTGTGACATATTTTTGCTATAATTGACTGTAAGTTGGTAATTTTTAAGTGGATAGATTCATTTTTTGACAGAACAACATTTGGTCAAGAACTTTTAAAAGGTTGAACTGACCTTGATACTTAAATGTCCTTGACCATCAAAGTCAAATTATTGAATTTTAGTTAAATTGTAATTATTTTGTTACTTTCGTACAGATTTGAGTTAAACTTAGACAAAACATTACCTGCTTCCAAATAAACATATCGAATAATCTAGACGTGGCCTTGACCTTAAATTGACATTGACTGTCAAGGTCAGAGTAATAAGATTCTTTTTTTGTTACTGGCTATAACTATGTTATTTATAAATGGATTTACTTCATATTAGACACAGCATCAGTCAGGTCAGCATCTTTATATATATCAGTTTCAAAATGCCTTTGACCTTGTCAGTCAAATTAATTATTTTCGCTGATTATCACTATAATTGGCTTAAAAAATAAGAAAAAGTTGAACATGTCCCCGGACAGACAGTGGCTCTAGTTTTAAATGCCAACAATGATATAACAGGGGCCATTCTTATTAACATACTCACATGTATTATGCTTGAAAGTTTTCTACAAAAAACTTTATTTGCATGTTTTTATTACAGTTTTTCTATTAACATATTTCTTGGAATAAATCTATAAGTACACTGATTTGAGTATTATACAATTCTACTCACATATGCAAGTACTTTGCACGAAAATTTGTTGAAAATATTTCTAAATGTCATATTTCTAAATGTTTATTCACAATATTTATGTTCTTAAATATGCATTTGGCTGGGTTTGTTAGCATGTTCTCAGTACATTATGTACAAGTTTGGCCATTTTTGAGGCATAAATTTCATTCTGTATCTAAAAATCTGGACTTGTTCTGCTTGACAGTAGAAAATCGGAATGATATCAGATTGGGACACCTAAAATAGATTGCTCTGCAAATCTCGAACAAGTGTAAGGAACAAATTGTCTCTGTTATATCTTTTGTGTTTTTTCCTGAAAAAGCCTTATTGTCTCTTCGGTTGCATGTCCGTCGCATTCAGTGATTTCAGCACTTTGATTAGCATAGTTATGTCCCTTTCACTTTGAAAATAATATAAAATTTTCAGTTTCCGTTTATTATCTCCCAACGGTATTACACATTCAACTCAAAGTTGACATATGGATACCTCAAAGGAATGGGCAGGTCAACTTCGAATTTATTCATGGGTCGATGATTTTGTGCCCCCACTTTAGGGGGCATTTAGATTTACCCTTATCCGTCCGTCCATCCGTCTGTCCATCAGTCCGTCCGTCCTTTTTCTTTTGTGTCGCACGTCCGTCCATCAGTCCGTCCGTCCGTTCTCTTTTGTATCGGACGTAGCTCAAAAAGTATTTGACATCAGCATATGTAGTTGTGAACCTGGGGTTTCGCTTGTGGATTTATTGTTTCTTGTTAAAGAGTTATTGCCTTGACTTAGTAAATATTTTCAATTTTCAACTGGTGTCATATGTAGCTCAAAAAGAATTTGACCTAGAGTCATGACACTTCACAGGAATGTTGATCAGCATGTGTAGTTGTGCACCTGGGTATTTTCATGTGGATATGTTTAGTATTTTTAGAGTTATTGCCCTTGACTTCGTAAAACTTTACGATTTTCAACTTTTGTCACACTTAATTCAAAGAGTATTTGATCTAGTGTAATGAAACTTTACAGGAATGTTGCTCAGCATGTGAAGTTGTGCACCTGGCGTTTTATTTGTGGATTTATTCTGTTTTGTCAGATTAATTGCCTTTGACTTAGTGAAAACCGTTCCATTATGTTGTGCTATTTGTTCCCCGAGTGCTTGGGTTAGAATCAAACAACTTTACAGGAATAATGAACACATCACTGTGAAGCTATATGCCTGGGTTTTGCAATTGGATTTTTTTTCAGTTTTGTAAGTTTAAAAGTTATTGCCCTTGACTAAGTTTAAATTTGCAATTTTCAACTTGTAAATGCACAACTTAAAATATATTTGACCTGTAGGTCTGAAAGTTCACAAGAATGTTGGTCAGACATGTACTTATACACCTTGAGGTTTGCTTGTAGATTTATTCAGTATTTGTTAAGTTCTTGCCCTTGACTTTGTAAACGACTTTTATTTTTCAACTTGTGGCACATGTAGCCTAAAAATGTTTGACCTAAAGTCATAAGATTAGTGTGGGGGCACCCGTGTCCTATGGACTCATTTCTAGTTGGAAAAGTTATGCCCCTTCACTTTGAAAATTATATGAAATTTTTAGTTTCTGGTCATTATCTCACCAACGATATTACACATTCTACTCAAATTTGACATATAGATACGTGAAAGAAATGTGCAGGCCAAGTTCGAATTTGGTAATGGTTTGGTGATTTTCGGCAGAGTTATGCCCCTTTTACTTTGAAAATAATATGAAATTTTCAGTTTCCGTTCATTATCTCCCGAACGGTATTACACATTCAACTAAAATTTAGTATATGGATACGTCAAAGGAATGCACAGGTCAAGTTTGAATTCGGTCATGGTTCGATTGTTTTTGGCAGTGTTGTGCTTCTTTCACTCTGAAAATAATATGAACATTTCAGTTTTTGTTCATTATCTCCCCATCAGTATTTTACATTCAACTCAAATTTGATATTTGGATACATCAAAGGAATGCGCGGGTCAAGTTCAAATTTATTCATGGTTCGATGATTTTTGGCAGAGTTATGCCCCTTTCACTTTAAAAGAAAGGATTTTTTTTTCTGTTTCCGTTCATTATCTCCCTAACAGTTGTACATATTCAACTCAAATTTTGTTACATATGGATATTTCATAAGAATACACTGGTCAAGTTCGAATTTGGTCATTGTTTGATGATAGCTGACAGTGGTATCCCTCTTTAACTTTGAAAAAAAAAATTTTTTTTTGTTTCCGTTCATTATCTCTCCAATAGTTGTACATATTCAACTCAAATTTGACATTTACATATAAGCAGTTCAAGTTCGAATTTGGTTGTGGTTCAATGATTTTTGAATGTTGGGAAAAATTTGAATTTTTAGTTTCAGCACTCATAGAAATGTATGAAGTGATTATTTTGGCTACAAATATGCAATATGAAATTTTTACAAAAAGGTTTAAAACCCACTAAAATTAGGCCCCAGAAAACCCTTAAAATTTTTGTAAAAAAAAGGGTTTTAAATGTTTACATTGAATATTTTTTAGGGTTTTAAACCCTTTAAATAAAAACAAAAAGTTTTGGTCCCAAAAAAAATTTGGGAAAACAAAATTTGTAACATCTAAAAATTTTTGGCGGGCAAGGGCGGCTTGAATAAACTTTCCCAAATTTTAAATAATTATGTTTTAAGTTTGGGGTGTTTTAATTTCCCCCTTTGCATTTAAAGGGCCCCTGTGATAAAAAAATTTTCCCAAATTTAAAAAAGACTTTTTCTTTTTTTAACTCAATAAATCAATATATTTGTACATGCTCGGATTTTTAACATTTTATTTTGGTATCTACGGACTGAATACTTTTTGCATGTCATTTTGTCCTTCCATCCCTTCTTAATGTTTCTACTTCCTCTTTTCCCCCTACAAATTCCTTAACTTAACATCCTCTTTTGTTAATAATTGGTCCGTTATTCGCCCATTTTTTCTGCAATTGCACCATTTGGGTGCCGTTTGAATTGAACTTTCTAGGGCGGCATTTATTGTTGGATGTTTCACTCCCTTTCGGATTTTTATTTTTATATATTTGAAGCATGAAACTGGTATTTACTGGATAGATATGAATTTTGGATCTAATTAGTTTACCTTCTTAAGAAAAATCAGGAGATTGATATTTAACATCTACTAATTCTGTACATGTATTAGATGTTGTACAAATGTCGCCTTACGATAATGTTATTGTCATTTTAGGTGCATTGATGAAAGCATATTCGTAATTGACGCTATCTAATTTAAACTGAAATATGTCAGACAATACGAGTAATAACATTGAAAGGACATACTTTCTTAGGACTATATGCATGTATATGGACCTAACAAAAGACACTCTTCTTCAGTTGTTTAGACATTTAATCAAGAGTGAAAATATTACAGAGTTCTTGACTGACAAAGATACAAAAGCAAAGCTACGAGATATGTTTAAGAATAGTGTCCTGAATAAAAAGGAATACACTCTTGTAAGTTCCACATGGCCGGAGCCTGAAAAATTTGATATCGCATTGTTAATTAGGCTTATCCTAGGATTATGCAGGGATAGAATATTAGGACCACAGCTAGGATGGCATACCAATCCACAACCTATGGATACATCCCTTGGTGCAGACCTGCTTCGTTTAAGAAATACCAGGAATAAATTGATTGGTCATAGAGAAAGTGCAAAACTGGATGAAGCAGAATACATTCACATTTTCAATAAAATGGAAGTAATATTATTAAGAGTATTTGCAGCTTTCGATCGAGGAAAGATGGGCAATATAAAGAAGACATTTTGCGAGTATAAGGACTTATATTTTGAAACTGAGAATGGGAAAATGAGAAGATATCTTAATGAGCTCGCAGAAGCAGACAACGAAACAAAGAGGCTGCAATCGCAAGTGATTATCATTTTGATATTTTTATTTTAAGTTTATATAAGTTTTTTTTAATGA
This sequence comes from Ruditapes philippinarum, assembly GCF_026571515.1. Taxonomy (NCBI): domain Eukaryota; kingdom Metazoa; phylum Mollusca; class Bivalvia; order Venerida; family Veneridae; genus Ruditapes; species Ruditapes philippinarum. The sequence goes on from NW_026858549.1 coordinate 15,232, forward strand.
TTAACAATAATTTAAGTTGCGACAAAAAGAGCGATTATTCTTTTATAATAAAGGACAAACAAGAAATGAATTATATATTGGTGAATTTTTATATTTTGGTTTAATTTTATCGAACCTTTGTTGTACAGTATATCTTTAATTTCTATTTTAAAAATTAATTTTTATAGTTTCTTGTACAGTTTAGATATTAATGTTTATTTGTACAGCTTTATCGGTCGTTACAACTGGTTTTACATTGATTTGAATTAATTATATTCTTAAACATCTTGAAGGTTGAGGAATTGTTGAAGAAATCAAAAGGTAAGACGAATAAAAGTATAACTACGACACAAATTATAATAAATTTGATTTTCATTTCTATGTATTTAACATTGAATAATTAAACAAATTAAAACTTTTTTTTAAAAAGATGCTTTAAAGTCGTGATTTTAATGAATTTGGTTAAGATTGTGATTATGTACTTAATAAATAATCATTTGTACGATAATTGAAAGGTGACAATTAATTCAAACTGAGCCTACAACATTTTCAATTATGGGCGTTCTTAAAGAATTCCATTTTATTCTTTTGCATGTATCACGAAATTTCCAAAACCTGTTTTCATATTGTTACTTTATACCACTGATACACAAACAGAAATGTGTTAAACCCTTCGAAGACTATATAAGATATATACAATTATAATTGTTTTGATGATTGATTCTGTTAAAGAATTTCAGACGTTTTTTAAGACAACGCCGGAGCGATTTGTTCGATACCTCAAACTGCTTTTTGATGGAGGTGGAACTGCTCTTCGTGGGATTCTAGAGAGAGAATTACGAAAAGACAAGAGTCTGGATTTTCTTATTTCTGAAAACAAAGAGATACTTTTACAAACAATTCAGGAAGAATATCATCATTTTCTTTTCCCACAAGGATCTGGTCAAATAGATCACAATTGCTGGGATATTGGCCTTCTAGCGTCTGTCATTCTCCTGATATTTACCGATTTAAGGATGGATGAGATAAATAAAATTGAAGAATTAAAAGCTGCAAGACAAAACTATGCAATGCACGCTATAAGCTGTTTAGATGCTGACGAATTCCTTGAAATTTGGACAGATTTAATTAGTAGTCTTAAACATCTTTCAATGGGAATTGAAGAAGGAAAGAAACTTTACATTGAGAATCTTATTGTCCGCTACAAGAAAAGATGCAATGAAGGTGATGCAGATGATTATTTAGACCAGCTCAGAAAAGCTGGAGCTCCAGTTAAAACATTGGAATGCGTTTACAATGGTAAAATTATAAGTTTAAATGATCAAAAAATAACTTTAGTGTTTTGGTTTAGAAAAATGTTACGTGAAATGCTATGTACAAAGTTTAAAATGTAATGAGTTTTTGTTGTTTATTCTTTTTACATGAGAAAGATGTTACATATCTTAAACCACTTTTTATAGCTGAATAAATATACATTTAAAATATACGTTGCTTAAATAGTTGGTTGAAATGTATTTTGACCATCATTTTGATTGTTGTAGATTTCTCCGTATGGTATACATGTTAAATACTTTATTTCTAAGTATAATTTTGAATATCATTTGCAGAATACATGTATCAACTAGCACAAAGATTGAGACAACTGAAAGAAAGAGGGCTCCAATTCAAGTGCGAACATGGTCAGTTATTATCCTTATAATTTAACCAAATTTTTTAATTAGGTTTGATTTCGAAAAAAAATCAAATGTATGTTTGCTATATGTATAATATTGTGATATATTTGCTGTCCCTTATACATGTAAAATTGGTCATTTTTATTTTAATGTATATATATCAAATTAAGAGTAAATGTATGTGTTTCTTGTACCATCTGCTTACCGAAATTCTGTGGTTATTTATTTTTGTTCAGATTTAGAGCTTAAGATAATGATATCGTGTGAAGATGAAGAGAAGAAAAGAAACGCAGAGGACGTTCTTGAAAAGAAATTAAGAGCATCGCTTCTCCAATCACATGACGGTGATAGTTTCTTGCAGATGGAAACAGACCGGTTTATGTCAAGTATTACATCTCATCCAAACATAACACCTACTGGGATCACTAGATGCTGCATCATGATTACCTTTACTTGTTCAACACTAGATGGAGTAATGCATCTTCTGGACTACTTAAGCAGTCAGGACTTCCTGAAAAGGATTTGTAATATTTCAAACGAATTAAGCTATTTGTACGAAGATACCTTTCTCGTACAAGGATACATAACACTTGAAAGTCTGTCAAGCATTCAGACTGCAGGTTATTCATATTTTGTATGCTTCATTTAGATAAGTATTATTTCCTTTTTAATCCCCTTCCGCATAGCAAAAAGGGGATTATAGGAATGGCCTCCGTCTGTTTGTCAGTCCGTCTGTCTGTCTGTCTGTCCGTCCGTTCGTCAGTAACACTTTCGTGTCCGCTCCATAACTATTTAACCGCTGAAAATGTTTGAAATAACTTGGCACAAGTGATCACCATAATGACATGATGTACACAGCGCAATAATTGGGTTACTACCCCAAGGGCAATGTCACACTTAAAGTTCAAATGTTAAAAAGTCTAAATTTAATAATAAAAAGTATAGATTACGTGTCCGTTAATAACTTTTAAACCGCTGAGAGTTTCTTGAAATAACTTTGCACAAGTGATCACCATAATGTAAGAATGTGCAGAGCGCAATAATTGGGTTGCTACCTCAAGGTCAAGGTCACACTTAAAGGTCAAATGTTAAAAGTCTACATTTTGTGTCCGCTTTATTACTTTTAAACCCCTGAAAAGTTTTTTTTCATTAACTTGGTACAAGTGATACCCATTATGAGACGATGTGCAGAGCGCAATAATTGGGTTGCTAACCCCAAGGTCAATGTCACACTTACAGATCAAATGTTAGAAAATCTACATTTCGTGTCTGTTCATAGCATTTAAACCGCTGCAATGTTTTTAAGATAACTTGGCAGAAATGATCACTATTATGACACCATCGGCAGAGCACAATAATCAAGTCACAACCCTGAAGGTCAGTGTCACACTCAAAACATATATTTTTCATGCCTGCTGTATAACGTTTTGACAATTTAAAGGTTTTAAAATTACTTGGCATATATGATCCCCACCATGACATAATCTGCAGAGTTCAACATGCAGGTTGCTACCCCCGAGGTCAAGGTTATAATTTTTGTTCTCCATTTTTTTTACTTAATGGAAGATTGTTCAATTACTTAGCACAAATAATAACCATTTTGAGACTATGTGCTTATGAAATGCATGGCACAACATCAAGGTCATAGTTGGTAAAAGGTCAAGAATTACAAATTTATATTTACTGCGGAAGGGGACTTTGCCGTCCTTCAGACTGCCTTGTTGACTTTATGTTACATCGTGCAATCATATCGAACTTACATGCAATTTGTTTATTTGTTTCATTTTGTCTTAGAGGTTAGTTTACATATATACCAAAAGTTTTTACCTGTAATTTACTGGCAGTGGTCTAATTCCACATCATTTAAGAACTGACGTTTCTGTTGTTTTTTGTTTGTTTTCTTTTTCTTGTTGTTTTTAGACAGTCAAAAACATGACTCTGAGAAAGGGATCTCACTTCCATTGAAATGCAGTTCTATTGAGGGAATGGAGCATTTATTGGATACTGTGCAAAATGTGAAAACGGCAAACACACTGAACAGCATTGCTGATAAAATCTCAGAAAAGCTTGAAGAAACTGTATTCATTCATGTAACCACTAATCTATTTGACTTTAGAGATGTCTTCAATGATGCGGGTATTTAGTAATTCAATCCTAAACTTTCCTGTATGATTAGGCATTTAGATATATCCTTGTGAATGGTTTGCCGAAAGTTCAAAAGCATAGTTTAAAGTTTAAACAAAGTTTTATTTTCACTTCTAGAAATTGGTTAAGACTATTAATACCATAAGTTTTTCATTATCCCTTTATAATTAGTAAGTCAGGGATTGATCTTTTAAAACATCATTTATTTCGGAAAATACTGTTGATAGGTCAAGATAGAGTAAAACATAATCTGTGATTTGTATATGATTTTAATCAGTCTGAATATCTGTAAATTACTGCGAGAGGATTTTGATATTCAACGCATTTCTTCACATTACCTTTATGTATGTTATTGTAGAAACTTACATATATAGGTGCACAAGATTTGAGATCAAAGAGGTGTTCTGGAGGTGTTCAAGCTCTTAAAAAATCTTCGTCAAATGAAAGTTATGGAAGCCTTGAATCCATTCCAGAATCATTGGAGCTATTAAAGGTAATCCATATTGAGTAGTATGATGAACAGTTTAGTCTTGTATACAGGGTAGATAACTGAACTTACATTAGGTTTCGGGTCATGTATTTTTGTAATCATTTTTTAAGCAATCGATTAAGTTGCAGTTTTGAAAGTGTACAAAAGCGGGTTTTTTTTTGACAAAATACAATTTGCGCTGAACTTTGTTAAATTTCTTCATGCATCAACATTATTTTGTGAAGCAATCGCTGTAATTTTCAAGCTTGATTAACTGAAGATCTGATCAAGAATATCGACGGTTTAAAATTGAAATTTAACCATTTAATAGATGACGCCTTAATTTTGTTATTTCGAATGAAAAGTAGTTTAAACATTAGTTTATGAATTATCCAAACGTTCAATGTCATGTATAAAGTACAAAAAGTTTGAGTTTCTTTAATTCTATCGTACTTACTTTTGAATGTAGTTTAGTGCAGATTGGCAGATGTGTATATAATGTTTGATTGTAGTCCGTGCATGCTAAGGAGTCCATTTGCCCAGCAATATCATAAGAAACCGGACTTGTCAATATATTTTAGGTAGGAATGTCGACTTCAAAACTAGTTAAAATAATATACCTTCATGCAAAATAGTGGAAGAAAAGTAAATTCTAAACTCAAAAATTGATAACTGCAAAACAGTCAAATGAATTGTTTAATATGCAATATCATTGGCCTTATCTAAAAGTCAGGAAAGCCTTTACCGACATAAATCCAAAAATCATACTGTCTTTGACGCACGCACTAGCGCTTTCCTTATCGTCCGTACCACCTTCTTTACAATTACTCATACCATAAAAAGAGCAATAATAGAAGAAGCTATTAATGTTTGTTTTTTTTTTTTTGTTGGTTTTTTGTTTTGTTTTGTTTTTCTGGTCGTGACAGCATTATTCTGCATTCTCAATTGATATGCGTTGAGTGATAAAAAATGATGACATTACTGCTTACCATTATATATCATTATATATCATGATATCAAAAAAATCATTATATAATGAACAGGTATCTGGCCAAGAAGATAAAGAGGTGATGGAAAATGTTACAAACAAACAAGTATCTGTCATGCAATCAGGTATTACTTGTATATCCTATACAGGTTTTGTAATTCTTTAGCGTTCCTTTGACCATATTATATCTGGACATAGGTGAGCCGGACAGAATTACTTTAAGCCATAGTATTAAGAATAATCTAGGAATGGGGATATCTATTGAGAGTAATATAAACAATAAAATAGGCGAAAATTGCTCTGACTCTGAAGGGCAGAAAAATAAAACAACACTGGCAACAACAAAGCTATAATTCAATAACATATCGTTATCATCTGTTCATTTTACATATCGACTGATTAACTTTGATAGAAATTAGTATTTATTAAGTAAATATTGTAAATGCTTGATGTGATGCCAATTATTTTTAGAATTAAAAACAAATATTCTTTTTTTTTCCTAGATTTTCTACAGAAATTCAGACGTCGTCAGAGAAAGAAAGTAAGTCTATCAAATCAAAAAGATCAAATGTTATTAACATCTCCACAAGTACTTTAAACTTGAACTGTATCGGAGATGCACAAAGTGAATATTCTTGAATCAAATACCGGTTATTTGTTTGAAATTTTCAAGTATAGTAATGACTTACATATTTTAAGCCCTTTATTTCAGTAAATAAAATAATTTTCATGTTTAGGGGAGACATTGAAACAGGAATCATTAAGTGTATTCTACATGTTCTATACACATATTCTATCCAAGTGTTGTATACGTAATTGTTATGTGATGTAAATTGAGTAAGAATGAAATCATTTTAAGTAACTTCAAACTCATACAGAAACTCTGTGAAAAAAATGATATTCTATCTAAATCTATCAAATGAATGATAAAATATTTCTATAACCGATTCTATGAACAATTTCAATATTAAGTATGCACTATATTCATTGCCAACATTTGTGTTCCCGTCTTACGTTAGCTACGCGGATTATGCAATGCATTATCGAACCTCTGATCTCTTAATGTCTCTTTGATGAAAAACTCGCCAATCTAGCTAATCAATCAATTATTATATTGTTCTTGAATCAGTTTCTAACAAGCACAATTGATGAAGAATCTAATACAGATGAAGACTCACCCACTAACGGTACGTAAAAGTACTTCATTCGTATGAGTTTTCTGTATTGTCTTCGAACATTTGCGAATGGATTGTTGTGTGTCAAATATGGCATTTTTGAATATTGACGAAGTATACAAACATAGTTTGGTGTGATTGTACGTTTGGCATTTAAATGAAATAATTCATGTTTTTAATTACAGTTTCATACTCGTCAACTTTTGGTTTCCGCCCAATAACTTTAGTTTGCTTTGGCCTATTGACACCAAACTCGGTGTGTAGGTAGCTTATATCAAGAGGCAGCTTGGGATTGCTACCCAGGTGTCTGTAAGCAAGGTCAAGGTCACTGTTTCTAAAATATAAATTCAGTTTCCGCTTAATAACTTCAGTTTGCTTTGACCTTTTGACACCAAACTTGGTGTATGGATAGCTTATATCAAGAGGCAGTTTGGAATTGCTACCCAGGTGTCTGTGATCAAGGTCAAGGTCACTGTTACTAAAAAATAGAAATTCAGTTTCCGCTCAACAACTTCAGTTTGCTTTGGCCTATTGACACCAAACTTGGTGTATGGATAGTTTACATCAAGAGGGAGCTTGGGATTGCTACCCAGGTGTCTGTGATCAAGGTCAAGAACGCTGTTACTAAAATTGAAATTTAGTTTCCGCTCAATAATTTGAGTTTGATTTGGCCTATTGACACCAAACTTGGTGTATGGATAGCTTATATCAAGAGGCAGTTTTGAATTGCTACCAAGGTGTCTGTGATCAAGGTCATTGTCACTGTTACTAAAAATAGAAATTCAGTTTCCGCTCAATAACTTGAGTTTGCTTTGGCCTATTGACACCAAACTTGGTGTGTAGGTAGCTTTTATCAAGAGGCAGCGTGGGATTGCTACCCAGGTGTCTGTGATCAAGGTCAAGGTCACTGTTACTAAAAAAACTCAGTTTCAGCTCAATAACTTGAGTTTGCTTTGATCTATTGACACCAAACTTGTTGTATGGATAGCTTATATCAAGAGGCAGCGTGGGATTGCTACCCAGGTGTCTGTTAGCAAGGTCAAGGTCACTGTTACTAAAAAAAGAAATTCAGTTTCCGCTCAATAACTTGAGTTTGCTTTGGCCTTTTGATACCAAACTTGGTGTATAGATAGCTTATATCAAGAGGCAGTTTGGAATTGCTACCCAGGTGTCTGTGATTAAGGTCAAGGTCACTGTTACTAAAATAGAAATTCAGTTTCCGCTCAACAACTTCAGTTTGCTTTGGCCTATTGACACCAAACTTGTTGTATGAATGGCTGATATCAAGAGGGAGCTTGGGATTGCTATCCAGGTGTCTGTGATCAAGGTCAAGAACGCTGTTACTAAAAATAGAAATTCACTTTCCGCTCAATTACTTGAGTTTGCTTTGGCCTTTTGGCACAAAACTTGGTGTATGGATAGCTTATATCAAGAGGCAGTTTGGAATTGCTACCATTGGTCTGTGATCAAGGTCATTGTCACTGTTACTTAAAATAGAAATTCAGTTTCCGCTCAATAACTTGAGTTTGCTTTGGCCTATTGACCCCAAACTTGGTGTGTAGGTAGCTTTTATCAAGAGGCAGCGTGAAATTGCTACCCAGATGTCTGTGATCAAGGTCAAGGTCACTGTTACTAAAAAAAGAAATTCAGTTTCAGCTCAATAACTTTAGATTGTTTTGAGCTATTGACAATAAACTTGGTATATTGGTAGGTTATATCAAGAGGCAGCTTGGGATTGCTACCTAGGGTTCAGTGGTCAAGGTCAAGGTCACTGATACTTAAAATAGAAATTCAGTTTCTGCACAATAACTTGAGTTTGCTTTGGCCTATTCACACCAAACTTGATGAATAGGTAGCTGATATCAAGAGCCAGCTTTGGATTGCTACCCAGGTGTCTGTGATCAAGGTTAATGTATTCAGTTTTCACGTAATAACTTGAGTTTGCTTTGACCTTTTGACACCAAACTTACTGTGTGGCAGCTTTGGATTGTCACTTCGATATCTGGGAGCAAGGTCATGGTCATTTGCTTACAATAGAATTTTCAGCTTCTACTCACTAACTTCAGTGCACTTTGACCTATTGATTGCTGTCACATCAAAACTTGGTTTTCGTCGCATTGCGGCGCTTCTTTTTTTTTCTAGCGAAGTTTATTTACACTGCCTGTCTTTAACTAGGATTGTTTAATTTCGCACCCTACAGCCGTTAAGGTAAAAAATAAACAAAGAAAAAAAATAAAAGTTTGAATAAAACTAATGTTAATTGAAAAAGTTCCACTTTATTTTTTAAGAATTATTTCATCAATTTTTCAGTATTTAATACGTACCTGTCAGACTGGTTTGTATTGTCTTAACTATAATGCTCTATAAGTCAATCTTCATCCCCGCCCCCAAATAAAATGGCCTCAAATATCATCTGGCGCCTATTTTAATGAATTACATACTTACGATGACGTCATTACGTTAAATTGAATTAAAAACGAGTGGCGATATTTATGTGAGGTGTAATTTTAGTATGATATTAATAAAAGTCATAATAAGAACGGAAAATATCAGTAAAAATGTGCTTTTATTCTTGGCTTAAATATTTTGTTAATGCATTTTATCAGAGGGTAATCATATAAAAAAAACAGCTGCATATACATATAGTCCCTTACCAGTATTAATTGGCATTTTAGCTCCGGTGTTTTTTATTCCTTGTGTATAATGGCATAATCACAAGACATGTTAGAATAATAAATAAACGAGATTCATACATTTTACTACAATTCATGGACATCTCTTTTATCTTTAAAGTGGACTACACATTCCCTTATCGACCAACGAGACTTGCTATACAGGATAAAAGCCTACATGATGCAAGCTTTGATCAGAGATTGGTGGTATAACTGACATTTATTTGAAATAAGAGTATTTTGTAAAGGTTTTGTCAACCGTTTTATTGTATCTAATTAACTTTTATTTATGTAATATGTTTGCCTTGTTAGTCCCCTACCGGTTTACCGGAGGGGACTTTAAGTTAACCCTCCGTCCGTCTGCCCGTCCGTCTGTTTGTCCGTCTGTCAGTCCATCAGTCCATCCAGTTAACTGGATCCCGCGATAACGCAAAAAGTAGTGAAAATATTTTTATGAAACTTGATATATGGATAGATGGCAGTATGGAGATTATGAACGTCTTTTTTTTTCTTCCTATGTTGAAAATTCTGGTTGCTATGACAGAAAATATACTAAAAATATGGCAAATTTTACACATAAACTGGATCCAGTGATAATGCAAAAGTATTTGAAATATTTTTATGAAACTTGAAATATGGGTAGAGATGGCAGTCAGGAAATTGTTCACATCTTTTTCTTTTCTTCCTATGTTAAAAATTCTGGTTGCTATGACAACAAATAGACTAAAAATATGACAAATTTAACACATAAACTGGATCTAGTGATAATGCAAAAAGTACTAAATGAAAAGTACCTTTATGAAACTTAAAATATGGGTATATGACAGTATGGAGATTATGCATGTCTTTCTCTTTTCACCTATTTAAAAAAAATTGGTTGCCATGGCAACAAATATGCTTAAAACATGGCAAATGCAACAGTATTAAAAAAATTTTGTGATAAGTAAAAAAAGCTGAACTTTTTCTATGAAACTTAAAGTATTGATAGATGGCAGTACGGAAATTATACCCATCATTTTAGTCTTGATTATAAGCTGTATATTAAGAACTGTCATACTTACAAAACATCGGCAACCTCATCAGATTTCTTTTTCTAGTTTTTAGACTTTTTCACTATAAGTTCTTTATTTCTTAAGGCATTTACTTCTAAATTAAAAAATAAGTTTCTGGTCATCGACCACATCATATATGACAAGGTTTTTACTCTACTACAAAAATTATCAGAATTGCCTCCCTTGAACTTACATGAAAAAATGTGTTTTTTTAATAACTTCTTTATTTCTTAATTTATCTTCTTCAAACTTCATATTTATGTTTCTATCACTCAAATCATTTATGAGAAGGTTCAATACTCTAGCAAGTCTATTTCCAGAATTATGTCCCCCATTGAACTGAGAATTTTTTTCGAGAAATTTGTATATTTTACTCCAACTTCTTCATTACTTATAGGATTTACTTCAAACTTTCACATCATTATAATATGACAAGGTTTATAAATCTAGCATCCATATTTCCAGAATTATCTCCTCCTTAAACTTAAAAATTTTCTTATTCATTCTTTCAACTTTCTTTTACTTCAAATTTAAAATATGAACAGCTTCCTTACTAATTGTTCTCTGTTACACTCACGTCATGTATGACATCTTGGATCTTTATTTCAATAGTTATCTACTCTTAAAGAATTTTGCTTTTAAAAATGTTATATTTTGGTAACAGGGATGTTTACAAAGTTAACTTTTAGAGTGTCCTTCAGTCTGTCTGTTCTTAAAAACTGTTTCCTGTGATCACTTTTAAAGAACTTTTCCAACAAATTTTCTTAAAAAAGAGAAAAATTGAAGCATTAGTGAATGGCCAGCAATGGCCCTTCAGAATGTTGCTGGGTTCTAACCGGTAGGGGACTTATGGATTGCTTGCAATGCTGTGATAATTGCTTGTTTTCTGGTGTATTTTGTGTGTGAGGGGGTCCTTTTTTGAATGACATGAAAAACAAAAAGACAATTCAAAGCAAAAAGAAAGAAATAGGTAATCATATCTTAATTGTATATCGACAGCTAGATTTAAGTTTTGTTTATCTATTTACATTTAGATTCTTCGATTAAAAGAAATCTAGTTATATTTAGTAATTTATTGATTATAAGGTGGAACGGAAATAATTATTTCTAAAAGTCATATCTTTTTTCAGCATTCACTAGGTGTAGGACCAAAGAATGTAACCGTTGATGACGCATTTTTACTTGACAAGATGTTACGAAGATTATCTTATAGTGACTTTACGTTTGATCATTTACTGCAATTAGAAAGAGCGGAATCCACTTTACGAGAAATAGAAGCACCTGGCATAAAAGTTACTTCCGAAGATCTAAACGATTTACAAACTGATATTGAAAGTCTTTTTCACTCGCTGCAAGTAGATGAGTCATCTTCGACGAGTGTAAAAAGGCCATTTTTTTCTCTACCAAACAATCATTTGGATCAACGTCCGTTTTCTGCATCTGATGAACTCAGATGTAAAGAAAGACTCAAATGTCTTTACCAGGTAATTAAAAAAATATTAAAATCTGACCATCTTCGATGCTTTGCTGCCATCACTGTTGTATGAACACATATGAGGATGCTCCTAAATTTCCTAATGAAACGCTTATTTCATTCTTACGTATTTTGTTATACTTATTTTAATGATAGAGGGCGTAGACGGTATTAAGTATTGAACAAGCCTTTTCTTCAATAAACTAACTCAGACAAACTAAACTAAAATTAACAATTTTGTCGACTTTCAGGATTTCCGTTTTTAACTATCACTTACCCCAGGTATTCATTAAGTTATTTGTAAGAAGATAGTGATAATATTAATGATCATAGTCACTGATATCTTTAAGATAATGAACCGTGCAGTTACGAAGTTTTAATGAAAATGAAAATCACTTCACAGTTCAATTTGTACATAAATGTAGATTATCTGGCTGAAGAAACAGGATAGTTAACCTTTTTAACACGGAAGGGCAAACATAGTATGTCTAACACATAAATAACATTTCTTGTAAATGAAAAGTTTGAATAAGACCATTATACGATACCATGTTTAATAATTCCCTTACTTTTCTACAGGAATTCGTTACATTCAAGCGTCACATTATGCCAAAAGTTGTGTCGGAGGATGAGGATTATCAGGGAAGAAAACAAGGTCAATTTTAAGAACTAACTGTTCAGCATTTTAACTTATTCTACAGCAACAGTATATAGTTAAATTGACATAATTCTTTGTTCAAACAAGTGCATAACTTGCCGTGTGCTCTATTCGAACTTTTCATTTCATTTCTTTGGAAGGTCAAAAGGGTTTATACAAATTGTTTTTTAAACAAGATATTTACCTGCTGAAAATGATTAACCCTAACCATCTACTAGATTAGTCTTCACATCTGTGCAGTCTTACCTTTATATTATTGGTAGATCGATAATTATTTTTTATATTGAAATCTCATGTATTTTGAATGTTTCTTTTTTTTATTAAAAGATATAATCTAAGGTGGATGAATAATTATCAAATTACACTTTTGAGCAATTACACATGTAGCAATAGAAAAGTTCACACAAATTGCACTTGTTTGCTTGAGTCATGAAAGAACAACTTAACATCTGTTTACTGCAAGACATAGCCTTGAACGAATATATTCAAAATGTGGAAAAGAAGAATAATTACTCCAATTGAGATAATAGTTGTCATTAAAACTCTTGTACTGTCACTCTTTAATCACTTGTTTGTCTCTTTGCCTAATCCTCCAAAATCGTTTATTCAACAAAAAGATACTTTATTCTTTGATTTTATATGTCAAGGTCAAAAAATATATTGTATGTGCTTTTTTCAGAACTGAAAGATTTTCTGATTACAACTCACAGGAAAACGTTAAAAGAGAAAAGGTTTAATAAAAAGATTTCGATGATCTTTGGACCTGGCCGTTTAATGTCGCCTAAAACAGGTATCGTTACTTCCTATAGAGGTATTTTCTACGACGACTACCACAGAAAACAGCATAAACATATACATATCATTGGTGATGAAGGCAGAGCCTCAACAGTTTGCTTGGAACTTGTCTCCGCTTGGTGTGAGGCTCAAAGTGAGACAAACGTGCACATTCTCAAGAATTTTGAATTCGTTTTCATGATATCCCTTTCGGATGTGGGCTCAGACGATTCTATCAACGAAATGATAAGATTGCTTCGTCCAGGTGAGGAGTACGGTAAAACTTTAGATCAAGTACTACAACTCGAACCAGACAAATGCCTAGTCATTCTCGATGGATTAGAGAAGTGGAGGCTGAATACTTATAACATGCATTCTGCATTGGAATTTCCAAAAGGAAGTCTGTTTTCAGACTACGTGATTCTCTTTACAACAAGTCGTCGTTTGAAAAATCGCATTAATAGGGAATTCGGTGATAAGCAACTGTTGTACATATGCTAGTTTATTGAAAAACTTGTACATTGTATATTGACATACCATTTGTGTGCTAATGCTGCAGCCTCACACAATCAAGCAATGTCTCAGAGACGCCTTCTTTTCCTCTTCGTGTCTACAATCGCTGTGTTCTTTTGGTCTCCTCCTTCAATCAGCAACCTCATTGTTATGTCATATATTTAAATTAATTGATGTCACTCCTGTTACATAGACGATCAACCTTATTCGTTCATATTTTGATTTCGGTCATACCTGCTTCACATAGACTTATACTCGTATTCGTATATTTGAAACAGGCGTGTTGTTATGAATTTGATGTTGTTAAAGAAATATAGTATTCACATCATTTTTGTTAGAATTATGTCTGTTTAATCTTTCAAATGATACTGTCAGTTCAGTATTGGTATTTCGTAATGCTTTTGCAATAGATAACCACAGTGTGAGCTTTGTGTAAATTAATTTGTGTAATATATTGGCTAAAATGCGCCTTATGTTTTTTATCAGAGTTCCGCACTAAAAGACTTTTTGTAGAATATCCATTCGTCGCCATTTTTGTGACGATTGATCAAATATGGGATATTTTCTTGAATATTATAGGCATTTGATATTTAATTGTGAATCAACGACATACTTATCATTGATGTACCATTCTAAATTTTACATTCACACTGCTAAGATAAATTAATATTGTAGAGAAAAATATATCAATATTTTCGTGCTATGTTATTTGGTATAAACCCTACGTTATTTATTAATAAATGGTAAACTGAGAAATAAATCTATTTATTCTTTTGTAACAACATGGCAATTAAGGGTAAGTCATCGAAAAATTTTATCAATAAAACAAATTGATAGACCTCTTATTTTCTGATAACAGACCACTGCGAATTTTTGTATTTCAAGTGTTTCCCGATGCATTACAGCATAAACGTAAGCGGGATATGTACGACCTGTATAATAAAGAAAAACGATACAAGTCAAAACCAAACACCCTTAACAAAACTTTCATAAAATATGAAAACATATTTATGATCAACAAGGAAGGACACGGGTACAATATAATACCTCATTTAAGGTATAACCCTCCTAATAATAAACGATTATAATACTAGTAATTTGAATAATGGCAATCGAATCGGAAGACATGATTTTTTATTTCCTTCGATAAATACAATTTAACACTAAGAAAGATATGATGCTTACAATATCCAACAGCCAACTGATGTACAGGCGAATATTAGTCATATTTGGTTCGAGAAGGTGAAAGGGTTAACGGTAAAGTTACAGAAATGTTTTGAAAAAGTAAAGAAAGTGCAAATTGTTAATATTTATTAAATAATCATTGTAACTGAGAGATGTTGTGTATGGATTACTTCACGGATTGATATCCAAGATAACAAGCAAAAAGTTGAAGCTATAATTTCTTGTTTGTCTTAACACCGTAAACTGATATGACAGAGAAGTTTATGATAGGGAAAAATCACACGTCAACTTTTGGTGTATATTAGACTCGTTATCTCAGATTGTTTAATTGATTACTGTCCAAACCTTTGCTTAAATACGTTTTGATTGAATTCATCCTGATTCATTTTTGAAAGGGATTAAGCACTGATCCTAATACCTCATCTTATTTGAAGTACCACAAACATGTGGTTATATATGTGAAAAACGCACAAGTAGAAGATATTATCACTTTCTCCTGTATTTATATGACAACTTTACTATTTCATTAAATAAAAATAAAGCAATGCGATTGCTTGATTCTCCTCAGATAACAGATATAATCAATTAATACGTTACTGCAATACATGCTGAGCAAGTTTCGGTCCATACTGACACATATGTGAATTATATCGTACTCTTTTTCCACTTTCTCTCTTGTTTTATTTACCTCCAGCATGTATTTAAGGAAAACGGACCAGAAACTTTGCTTAAACATTTTTCTGTTTTCGATAAATTATGTTCACTGTAATTCATTGTAAATTTATCGACATTAGTGTCAGCTAGGTTTCAATTTATGAAATCTTTTTCTGACCATCAATCTAAATATGTTTTTGTGTGTCATTTCACTAGGTCACAGTATTAGCATTTCATGTTGATTTTAAAACATATTATAGCATGATTTCCTATCTAACTTATTTCAACTACTTATTTTTTTTTACTTTTAGCTCTGAATAGAAACTTTTGCCGTCCTCGTCTTTCTTCATTCATCATCAATAAAATGTTTCATGATATACTATTTCGAACATGTAATTTACCGCCGAATTTACAGTAATGAATTATATGTTAGGAAAAGACCTCTATAAGCATTGTATGCTTTCGGATCTAATCCTTTTTCAGCATTGTTTATGTAACTTATGATTGTATGTAATAATTGTTTGTGTGAAAATGTTTGAAATAAAATATGTTTAAACTAATTTATGAAATTAATATTCTGAAAGTACTTAATCGTTAGGCAAATGTGTATAAAAATAATCAACGCTATTAGCAAGGCAGTTTACATGTTCCAAAATCTGTTTGTAACATATGCTGACATCTTGTTTGACATTAGAGCTTTTCGTTTTAATTCCTTGAGAATATGAATTATAGATGAATCCTTAATCGTCCCAGACAGTGTCTCGTTTGTATCCGGTTTCCAGTTTTGTAAACGTGCTCCCCAGTAGTGATTCATTCTAGCTATATCTCCATTAATGTCAATAGATTGTCCCATTCCTTCTATGTGGTTATGGTGTATTCCAACTTCACTGATATTTCTGGCTCGATAGAGAGGTTTATCTAGCTCGTTGGTTCTGTACGGATGCCGACGCTGTAAACGCTCTATTAGCCATGCGAAATCTTTGGGATAACCCGAAAATATATAATTAGGGAAAGATATTTCAACACAGTCTGGATATTCAGATGTTACGTTTTTGATGAAACGTTTCAAAAATCCTGGTTTAGTGTCTCCAATAACAAAAGGATATTCATCAATATCAACTGCTATGTGCCATTCACAACGATTTTTATAATTGTCTATCGAATGTTGACGCCGATACTTGCGTTTTAACCGTTTCAAATGGAGTATTATTGTGCTAGTCGTGATAGAAAACTTCCTTTATGTCAAACAACTTTCTACACCAATATTCTAGTTTTTCACCGATCTCTTCATACGTGTCATATAAGTAGACTTCATCTACCCCTGAATACTGCATGTAGCGTATCCATTGTTCGACCTCATATGTTGTAAGTTCTGGCTTATCTCCGCGGTATATCCGCACCATCACGACAGCACCAATGCAAAATATGTCTTCCACTGTTTCTTCCTTGTCAACGTCTGTATTAACTATCACCTTTTTAACTTGCCCGACACGTGCCGTGTCAATCACATGAAATCTCTCTTCGAGTCGCTGAACGCTTACAAACAAAACATATATTATTAATATCCATGCAGACAATGCGTACATTAAAATTTTGCTTTCTTTCCTTAAGAAAACCATGTTAAAACTATTCACTTGATTATAAGCATTATCTTATCTATATGCATGCAGTGCATATTTTCACAGGCATGTTTAAAATAATACGAAAGCCTTTGAAGGTAAAATCTATAAAATAAAAAAATCACGTATCAAACGAAAAATGAACCGGTGTTTATAAGTAAACATAAACCCACAAAATGAGAGCCAAATATATTTTCCCTTTTTTACCCAAATTGTAACATGCAATAATTCAACAACCATGAAAACTTAGCCATATTTGAAGCTAGGTTTTTAGTTTACTATTTTTTAAGTTATGATTGTGAATAAATGCAATAAAATGCCTTAAACATGACTTAATTGCGTTGATTGATGTCATTGGGTATGCCCAGTGAATGTATATATAAATAATTATCATTACTGTTATTCCGTAACTTGAAATCAAATGACTTAAACTTTAACCTGCATCAAGGGACGGTGATAAACCTTTGCCAGCAGTATATTGCCATGCCAGCGTGCACTTATTCGCAGTTTGACATTTGTAACATTTTTTCATTTTGTGATAAGAATCCCTAAAACTTCAAACGGACAATTGTTCCAAATTCAAAGCAGGGTAAATCCAGTCCACAAATTCAGAGTTTTAATCGTAAACCTGAAAAATAATGATCGGCTCATATTATACTAAACAGCAAGATTTGACATTCAAATTTTAGATGTGAAGTACAAAATGACAACTCTATTGGCCTATTATAAAATAAGTCATTCTAATTAGGTGCACACATTCAAGTTGGATTTTTATCCCGATAGTCTTTTTATCAATTTTGCTTTGATTTCAAGTGAGATATAACACTAGTAAGCCATCGTTTTATTGAGTTTTTCTTTCTGGGCTTTTAATTCAAATTTGTAATTATTGAAGTGTTCTTTACTTTTATAACAATGAGTCTTTTTTCTTCTGGATATTGGTTGTTGTTGTTTTTCTTGTGTGTTTGTTGTTGTTTTTGTTGGTGTTGTTGAGTTTGTTTTGTCTTTTCGTGATTTCATATATTTTTGTTATCAAGCATTGGCGATATTTTGTTTTCATTTTGTGAATCTTTTAAAAAATGTAGTACATCTCTCTATTTCGGATTATTACAATAATACATGTGATCCCTTGCTTTATTATGCCTTTTCCTTGGCATAAATTACCGTTGCTCTTCGTGACACGCCTTTTACTTTACGTTTTTGCCATATTACAATTGATCCCTTTGTCCTTGACATTAATAACTGCTGCCTTGACCGCATGTCTTTTTCTTTACATTATAACCATATTACATTTGATCAATTTATTAACAACACATTGTCCTTGACATTAATAACTTTTGCCCTTGACGGTACGCCTTTTCCTTTGAATAAATATAATACTACTTATTTTATTCCACTATCTCTAGTTTTAGTATTTTATTTCTGGAGGTATAATGGTCCTCATCAGCTCTCGTATATTATCAAAACAAGTAAGGATTGATAAAAACATTGCTTTGAAGGACTTACTCTTATCCTCTTATCTGAAATGCACTTGAAATATTGATAATGCATTTTCATAGTTGCCTATTGTTATAACTAGCTACGTTCTACAAAATGTTGCAATAGTTTATTACGTAATCTAGCTATCTGTCCTAATACTCTGATAGTGTGTTTACATAAATATTTACACGGATTACACGCACGTACACCTATTGGTCTGTTCGTGCTTGCCTGAAGTAAATGAACGGATGACCGCCTTAGATCTTCCTTCAGCATTTAAAGATGGAAAGTCGCCATATGATCTATATGGTTAGTGTGAGTAAACCTAAATTAAACAAAATAAATACGGTAAATAAAACACCGCGGCATGACTTGTATTTTAAAAGAATAACAACGAAATGATTATTTTTCTGTAAATATTTAATATAATGGAACGAATTATCTTTCCGGAAATAAAAAAGAATTGTCTTTCAGAAGTGTTGCCATTTGTTTGTTGTACGGTTTATAGAATTCATACAGCAGATGTTTAGTCTTTGGCAACATGTCATAATGCTTCTTGGATTCGTTAGATACATTAAAATTCAGTATTTCTGACAATTCTCTTGAAGATATTGCACCTGAAACAAAAAGAACAAAACATCTTCCATAAAACTGAGTAAAATTCTTTATCTACTGGAAGCTTTGTTTATGTCTACGAGGAAAATGACGTCATGGCTGACGTAATTATATTGGATGGTTAACTGTTCTGTACTTTCTTAGAAACTTTGTCATTATATGCAAGTCAAATGTAAGACATTAGTTAATAAAGTAATTGTATGTGATTTGAACATTAGTACTCGTTTTATTATGTATTACAATTATAATTCACAACATTCAAATGAAGCTGCCTAAAAGCGGTTTCCAACTTAAATGTGTTTCTCACAGATATCCTGTGTTTGGACGGGTATTAGATCTTTATAGATAGTTGCATTTGATTGTCACACACAGCACCACTTAAATAAGTAAAAGTCTGCTGAGTAATCAAGACATTCTATTTACGCTAACGTTTAGACATGTTAAAACTTCAAACTTAACAAAATCTCATATAGATAGAGCAGCTCTGTTAGTATTACGACACATCAACTTACTCATGTTAAGAAACTTGAACGTTTCTTTTAAAGTTTGTCTCGTTTTTGTAAGATATTGTTCCATATTAATGACAAATAGTTGATCCTCCTGAAATACAGACAGGAGTTCTTCCATGTAAAAGGCATAAAAACCAGCTCGGAAACTTTCAGCCAAATACTGACTCCCCTGAAATATGAAATGAGGAAATGTTCTATTATATTATCTCATATCATTGCGTATTTAATGGTTATTTTTTACATACAATATTTTTGTATTCATCGGCTAAATCAGTTCGGTTAGATGGGGTGTAAACAATATCAAACAAGAATAGTATTGCATTAGTATCGCAGGTGATCACGTAAAAAAGAAAACAGGTTTGTATATATAGATAATAAAAATATGTCAATAAGATTAACATATCTAAGGTGAGACAAAATAGTTTAATATGAAATGTGTTTATTGAATAATAATAATTTACATTTAAAGGCACAATATGCAGAAAATAAGAGTTACATAGTTATTGTGATATTACTCAAGAAAGACAATTAGTGTTGAATGAAATAGTTTGAATTTAAAATTTTCCTTTTACTGAGCTAAATTAATTTCTAAGAGAGCTGGCCTTTTTGGCAGATACTAGTAGTAGGGTTTAGTAACATTGACCCGTGACACAAAAAGCGGGAACATTTTAATTAATGAAGTATTACATTGAATGGTATTGAATTAACATAGGTAAAGAGGGATTAGATGAAAGGTGAAATGTAATGAAAACTAGAAATGAGGTTGATCCTTTGACCGAGAACGTGCCCCTTATAATTCACGAGTTAGAGAAACCCCAAGAAAAGTTTCAAACGAGAAAGCACTAGGTCTGGCGTCAAATGTTTTACCTCCTTTGGAACCTGGATATGAAAGGAACCTTGATATGTGGATATGAAAGGAAAAACATTTTGTACTACCTGTGGAAGTCCTTTTTCAAAATCTTCATCATAAATACAACGTCTCATTGAGAATTTATCAAAGCATATCGTGTATTCGTCTATCAATGTTTTGGCAACATGATGAAACTTGTTTGCTGCTTCGTGTTCATCAATATTATGTTCACTGCTTAGTTTTATCTGATGCATAAAGTCCAGAAATAGTCTGAAAGTTAAAATCGAACATGTAATATAATTGTAATGCTACTATACTGATTGTTATGAGTATATGGATTGTGTAGAATTTGAACATTTTGCAATTCATTTGGTATTTTGACATTTTCAGCTGAACATGTACGTGTACGTGTATATTCATAAACACAAATTATTTACACAAATGACAAAAAGTGCAAAATGAAAAGACAATAGCAGTGGCATTGTGATATACTACATTTGTAAATTATTATGCCATCAATTTTAAGGGTCTTTTTTTTCTTTCCCTTTTTTCTTTTCTGTTTTTCTTTCACGATTTTCACTGACATGACTTCATGTAGCTAGAACATAGATCATTGCGGATTATAATTTGATATTAAATTTGTTAAGCAAGAATCCCTTGCATGGTTCTCCTTAGCAAAAAAAACATTTCTAACAAAAGTACTCAAAATAAGAGATAACGAACAACCATTACAGCAAGTTATGAGTCATAAATGCTTGTCTATTTATAAAAACCAAAAGACAATTTTTTTTTAATTTACAACCCGCGTAGTTAACCGTCTGAAAGCCAAATGAAGTTTCTTTCTTTCTATTCGATCAATTTACTATTTCGACTTATTTTAATGTGACTGATTCTGTTCATAAAAGCAGAGACATAGATTACATAGTTATCTATGTCTCTGATAAAAGCTAATTAAATGTGAACTATCTTTTCACCCCACCCCCTAGCACCGGGTTAAAACAGCAGAGACACTTACCTTGACACTGGATTTCTAAAAATAATGATAATCTTTACATCAGGCGTCAAATGTTTGATATAATGAAAATTGGTATAACGTGGTTCCGTTAATCCTTCGTTGCCGGGCATCAGCTTCCAGCCGGTGTGCATGTGAAGATTTGCTGGCGTGGCTTCCGCTTTGAAATAAATTAAAGGGTATAAATCTATATGAGCCGTGTCATGACAAAACCAACATAATGGGTTTGCGACCAGCATGGATCCAGACCAGCCTGCGCATCCGCGCAGTCTGATCAGGATCCATGCTGTTCGCTTACAAACCCTGATAGCCAACAGCATGGATCCTGATCAGACTGCGCGTATGCGCAGACTGGTCTGGATCCATACTGGTCGCAAACTCATTATGTTGGTTTTGTCGTGACGCGGCTCAAATCTAAATCTTATGAAATATTTTTTATAAAATTTATCAACAGTAAAATAATATTGGTTCCATTATTATATGGTTGTATCACGAAAAAGAAGTAACATATAATGTCTCTGTTATTTAACACATGAATAATGTACGCAAACAGAATAAAATGTTCCGGAACAAAATATTATTTTGCTATTTTAAGTAGGGTTTTATCCAATTAGCTGCGCAGCTCGCTTTAAGGCTAATTATTGCCATTTTTATTTCATACAAGCATTTTGGAAGTATTCTCTTTTTAAATCCAAACAATAATTATTTTATCAGATATATAGCTTTATACACCTTAAGTGTTAAAAAGTTTAACAATATAATAATAATATGTGAAAGGGTGTATAATGTCCTTTTTCAAAACTTAGTCTCAATACAGAGAAAATTTAAGAAAAGAAACGTGTAAATCTTATAATCGCCACTAAAAATCATACGACTGATTCACGCCATTAGACTTTGAAATTGAGTATTTATTTATAATCATGAAAAAAAGAAAGTACTGATGTAGGCAATTTTCGAATTTTGAAAGATTATTTGTTAAATAAAACTCGAATAAACATTTCCATTATAGGAGAAATATGTTTATATGTATTCTAGGCTTACTGAGGGTCCCTTCTAGCTTTCAGACACTGAGAGTACGAAGTCTGTTTTATGGTTCAGACTTTGGCAAGTTGCACTGTTTTAACTGATCAGGGGAGGTAATTGGTAGTTTATATTCTGCACAGACAGATGAGCTGTGCGCTTTTTAAAAGTGTAGTGCGAAACGCGCAAACTGACTTATAGCATCTTGTAGTGTATGAAACACACACACACCATAAAATGTTTTTCTTGTTGTTGTTGTTGTTGTTGTTGTTGATGATGTTCTTGCTGATGTTGATAGTTTTTGTTGTTGTTTTTTTTTTCACTCTATTGTCTATATCTACATATTCGCAATTTATTTATTTATCTATTTATTTATTTATCAATTTATCGAACAATTTCATTATGAATATGATTATATGCCAGAGAAAACCGCGAGCAGCATGCGCAAAAATCGCAGAAAGAGGAAACGAACTTCGCATAGGAACTTACCAGTTATACATTTATTAGTGGTGACCCTCCGTCTCGTGCAGTTCTGAATGCCGTCTGCTGCACTATCAAACATTGAGATGTAAAACTTAATACTTCGATTATCGATACCTTTCTGGATAGTATCTGCAATAGTGTTGGTTTAAAAATGAAAACATGTGAGATTAGATTTTAAAATAAAGCTGGTTTACTTTTGCTCTCTGCAGTAATAGGTGAGAATAATATGTTTTACAGTAATCAGCTATATTGTGGGGTAAAAACTAAAAAAAATTACTGGCGCAAACCGTTAACTTGAAAGAAATCGGTAAGAATTTATAACAATATAAGTAAAACAAAATAAATAAATAATAAAATAGAACAAACTAAGATGGATGGATGGATGGATGGATTGATCCGAGCGCCCAGACATCTGTCCGTCCGATCCTAGGGTATAACCATAACAGAGTTAGGACTTATGTACAACGTGGCATTAAGAGACAATTGTAATTTCCGGGATAAAAAGGTGACTTGCGGGATTGAAAAATATCAAAGAAACAAATTCTATAATGACAATCCCCTTGAAATGTCCGTTCGTCCGTACGGCGGTCGCTCATAATTAAATAATTAATTCATTGATTTAAATCATGAACAATGTCAATTACTAATTGATTAATTAATATCTTTAGGTGATTGACATTATTAATCAATAACTTCAAATAATTAATTAATTAATCAATCAATCAATCAATCATGAAATTATAAGAAAATAAATGATCAAAATTTAATTAAATAAGTAAATACAATAATGCAAATAAATAAATAAATAAATAAATAAATAAATAAATAAAAATGGATTCATTTATTCAAAATGAGTTTATTCTTAAAAGAAATACTCACTTATAAAATCGGATCTTTCTGTGATAAATTTAGTGTCTATACCGGCGCGTAACCTAGGAAACCATTGTGCCTTCTTGAAACTTGGTGTCTGAAATTCTGGATGCGCTACGATTCTGTTGAAAAAGTCAGAGGTACCACTTTTCTTAACTCCTGTAAAATAAAATATTGAAGAAATATAGCAAGATATTATAATCACCAACTCAGAAAAAAGATTATCAATATCTGCTGAAATTGTGGATTTTTTTCTGCAGTCCATGTAAAGTTTAAGTGATATCATAATACAAATATACAAAGAGTGAGACTAAAAACAGTGTTTGAGCACCTAACTTAGTACCGTATTCCCGTATATACCGGACAAGGCGCTTGAACTATTAATGCTTAAAACTCTCCTTTCGACCCGCCGAAATGCACTTTAAGACATTTAATTCATCTCATCTCTTCACATTGATTTAGGGTAAAAAATGTAAAAATCAACGGAAAAAACACGACATGTTTCTACATTGTGATCATGATTTCTAAAATGCGGATAGAGACAATGCTCCAACAAAAGAGTGAGCTTACAAAAATTGGGCTACAAACAGTAAGGCCTGTCTCTACACTACCCAGTGTTGTCGATAATATTTAGTGTGTATTTTGAGTTTATTCATTCTCGCCCACGGTTGCCCATATGGGCGGGTCCTCCAGAAGACATTAGTCATTTTAAATTGTTGGAGGATAGTGCAAAATACAGAAAGATGCCCCAATTCCAGAAGCTTCTCCTAGATTTTTAACCTGCCAAGTGTTTAAGCACTCAAAACTGGACCTAGATGTAAAGTCACATCCGAACGACTGAGTAGTGATTTCAATGCATTTGATACACCTTTTCGGAGTTTAACTATGGAAAGCCAGAGTACACCCCGCCGGTGTTATTATTTTCCCTATATAAAATGCATAAGAAAATATCTTCGTCGATTTCATTTAATGCTGATGAAACTATTTAAAACAACTTCGCATGTACAGGAAAACAGTGACAAGATAAAACGATTAATGTAGGCCAGGGGCCAGAGATGAGGAAGAGAGATGGTCCAGCTTATCATTTTAGGTATGCCATAGGCTACCTTACTATATCTGTTACATGTCTCAAAGGAATTTGGAGGTTACGACTTACGTACCATTGCATAATGTACAATTATTTGGAGGTAAGGTACCACTTATATAGAAATTAGTAATAAAGGGATAATAAGGGATAAAAGGTGTAAACATATCAGGTAAACTGTTAAATGTTCAAATTCACCCATTAATTGATCTATTGTATTTTATACAAATATATACTCGGGTGGCCATGGTTCGTTACCCAAAGCATTTTACAGTGCCAGTTTGATACACTATATTTCCTTATGATCCAAGCGTTCTTTGATAAAGAAATTTCGCAGATACATTAAATTTACTTTAATGTATAAAAATATACAACTGTTTTCTTTATTAACTGACATTTGTTGAGACTTTCTGGCATACAAAGTAAGGGTGTTGACTCTAGGACAGGGACAAATTTAGGACATCCGACGATATATTATAAGAAGAATAAACAACAAACGCAATTAACGATGATAAATATTTATTTATACACACGAAACTGAAACAAATAGTCTAAAAACTGGAAAAGCTTGTGTGTGTAGATCTATTTCAGTATATTTAGAAAAAATAATACTTGTCGTTGTGCAGTGATAATATTTCAGGCAGTTTGTATCATTTGGGTATAATTTAATTTATTTTATGATTATTTAAGATCTCTGGTGCCAGTGGCCTTCACCCACTACACGAGCTTCTTTACAATATGCACACACTCTTTTGTCAGTTTATTCATTGTTTGCTCTGACTGCCAATATCATAGACATCTTTTACACTGGATTCCTATTTAGGGGGACAGTGAATATACAGGATACATCCCATTCAAAAATATGGAAGGGATTATCCGCCAGTTCACCTATTATGCTTTATGACATTCCAATTTCAGTTTGTACTTTTGCGATAGTGAATTTGATGTTAGATTTTGGTTATTTTCAATACTTAGTGTATTTCGTATCTTTATAATTATAAAGGTATTTTTAAATATATCTTTGTTATACGTTAATTTTATTTTTTATACACGTTTTTCTTGTTTCATTCTGAAAATTGGTATTTAATACATTTAAATTTAAAATCACACATTAAAATCAACATTAGGTTAATCAGTATATGGACCCTACCGAATATGTGTTAATTCATTTGTAATAAAATGTTCAACATTTAATCAATCGAAACATCATTGCAGTATAAAATGATGTTTAACATTGACTCATTAAAAAAATCGTCTTTATATCAATGTTGACGTTATCAAAAAAACGAAGCGGGGAACCAATTTTTGTAGTGCTTTTTCTTACGACAGAGGTCGCTGTTTAATACTACTTGATCCCTTTCGGTGCGGACGTAAAAATCACCTCATGGAAAAGATCCGATCAAACATCGTAATGGTCAGACACTCACATTGATATTTACATAGACTTACATTATAAGAAATGGTCCCTAATCCTACCTTAAAATTGAGTTTTCATGCTAAAGAGGTGATTTTTCTAGCAGAATGAAATGCCTGACACATAAAAATGTTCCTGTTATATAGGGGTAGCCAACCATTTTTTTGCAAAATGACTTCAAAAAGGATTACCCCCATTTCATTGAAATATTCTGCTGATCACAGGACTGACATACACTTTTTATAAATGCAAATATCCAAGTCAAAATTATCATTATAGAGACTCATGAAATGTTTCATTTTCTTCAGAAAACAATGTAGTATTACTTTTTAAATTAGTTTTATACTTAAAAATACCCTGTTTTCATCCAACCACCTCATGTATAAATTGAATCATACGGTTTCCCCTGCACTTTTTTCAGCCAATCGCTGGCCATGTTAAAATGCGATACCCTGACCTGATACCCTGCCTGAAATAGCTCTATATACAACAACAACAACGAACATGATCTCTCTTGCATAATGCGCAACATATTATTTTTATTCTTTACATCAACTCATTTTTGAAGATCTTTCAGAAAAGGTATGCATGTGGCATACTGTATGCAGCGGATTTTGAGATATTTTGCCTCAAACTTGGCCTTTTTTCTATACGTTATACACACCGTATTGTGATGGCAGATCACTGCAGTGATGGCAGATACAATGTAGCTGAAATTTACCGCTAGGTACAGGAACAAAAACAGGAAAAAACGAGTCCAAAATTACCTAATAGTATCTCCAGTCAATGGACAATAGTTTCATATCAATGAAATGGGCCGTATTTGTGTAATATTATAATACCAACCAAATTTATAACCTACCTGTACCAAGCGGTAAATTTCAGCTATCTGCCATCACTGCAGTGATCTGCCATCACTGGCGCCGGTAATACGGTGTGTTATATATAGGGGGAAATATTTGGTAGTCATTAACCTCCACATGATCGGATTAGTTTTCGTAGTATCAGATTTGTGAACATCGGTCAGGGAGCGGTTATTACACCAGTTATTCCCCGTTGATTAAAAGGGCCAATTCTAGCGCAAAAACCTAATTAATTTTGATTTACACTTCGAAACTGTTAGTGTGCTATGCAAACTGCTGTTTCGAATACATAATACACAATGTCAGCATGGGACTAAAATTACCATGATTTTGTAAATTAATTATAGAAAGCAAATTCAAATAAAGGAAAAATATTTGAAAGCCAGCAAATTAAATATCTAATTATAGTTTGCATGTTTACAGCCTTAGAACTGAAGTGTAAATTGAATGTTCGAGTTACGTCAGCAAGTACAACATCTTAATATTGCATAATGATTACAACGTATTAATAATAATGTCTTCATATTAAATAACAATGTTACATAATAATAATAATAATGTCTTCCTATCAATAAGAATGTCTTCAAAATAATAAGAATGTCTTCATATCAATTACATTGTATTCATATTAATTAGAGTGGCGAATAATCCCTTCCATACAAAAACACTATCTGATTATTACATGCTCAGAGTAGAATCCTTACACATGGGATTTGATTTCAACTCAATTCTTATCCAAATAACTATTAGTGATGTCAGTGCACACCCAATCTCTCACCTGACCACCCATTTGGCTTAATGTATTTGGTTGGGAAAAGCATTATATGACAGTCAGGAATCGGTGTATCCACACTGGATTTTTTAAAATTATATATGGCATAAAGTCCTTGGCCCTTCCCACAGGTCACGGCTTACATGATACTAAATATTACCTATATACCTATTTCCAAACACCAGAACACTCAGGACTTATATTCTCTATAATCCTATACGGCTATATAATATTCATCGTAATAATATTTTATTTTATTTATAAACGAAAACACATGGCCCTTAAGGGCATAAGTGAACATACAAAAAAATATTGCTTTAATAAACATTGCTATATTAAATAAATTAATACTTGTTTTAAATAATTATACTCACCGCTTATACTTGAGACGCCATTTTTGAATGGTGTATATGTTCTTTTCTCCTCAGTCAAAGTTACTGCATAAACCGATTGTATGATCGTGAGAATTATTTACGAACGTCGTTCACCGTAGGGAACGTGTTACACTATCGCGTTTTCCGGTTACAGTATAAAAATTTAAAGATGGAGGATTATTTATGGGAAGAGAGGTAGGTGATTTTTATTCAGGTCCATACTACAAGTAGTTTAGTTTCTAAAAGGTTGTTTTTTTTGCTTTGCTTGTAAGGAACAGGATCCGGTATCTAGTTATATATTTCTTCAGACCCTGTACCGCAGATTTATCTCTATATTGTCTCATAAATGTGCAGATTTGACAGTTTGAACCGAGAGACCAACACATTGTTTTCCCATTCCGACATTATTTATGCATGCATAGATAAAGTAAATCTACAAAACGTTAGTCCTTTGTGTTTAGAAACGTTTATAAAAGTAAATGACCAGTTTAACCTATTTTTCCTGTTCGTCAAATGCAATTGACAAAATAAACAATGTTACAGTATAGAGCGAGGTGAATTTTGCTGGGTTACAGCATAGACATAGCGACTTTGATCCAATTTTGTTACAGTTTGTACCCAGATTCGGTTACAGTTGAGATACTTGCCAAATTTCAAACAAAGTTCGTGTATCCATTATTTTTTATGAAATAACTCATACCTATCTATTAAATACATTCTTGAAAGGCTGTACATGTATTCCTTTTTTCTACAGCAGAAAAGTTATAGTTTGCTTTTCCTTACTTTAAATTTCAGATTGAGACTTTTTGCCGGATATGTAATGTCCTAACTTACTGTTTTCACTTGACTGTTTTCACGACAACAACAGTAACTTTTATCAAATTGTATGGAGAGATGAAAGATTATTGCTTGATTTCATTACACATTATAATAATGCCTATTAGTAATAAAATATAGAAAAAACAGAATCCTTAACAGAAGTCCAACACGGAAAACATGAAAATGTTGCAGCCTCATTTTGATTGAGACTGTTCATGGACGGTATTGGTAACTGCAAGCTACCGTCCACGTCTGGCTTCAGCAGACTTCACATTAAACATGAACTGGCAAATAACATCTGTGGATGTGTTCATATTGCGGTTATCATGGAACCTTCAATGTGACACGTTATTGCCATTCCATGAAAAGCGGCATATAACCCCCAGGTTAAAAATTGCGTGTGCCCTTAACGAGAATAAAATGAGTGAAACTAAATAAAATAAAATTTTGAGAGGGGATCGGAGGTTATGAAGCCAGCATACCACAGATAAACTGTCAAAAGACACAATTAAAAAGCAGACATTACCCTAAGGGTGATTAAACAGTATTTAAGTGAGACATACTGCAACCTTAAAACTTATTTTAAGTTGTAATTTCCATCTAGAATAATGCATTTTGTAAGTATTTAAAAGGGTTTGTTAAGTTTTGTTTTTTTGGATTTTAAATTTCAACGACACTGATGTCATGTGAAAACATTTCTGCTTTATTGTAAAGCAAGACCCAAGATACCCTTTGTAAAACATTTCAGACACGAGCGGGCACCTGACTAGAACCATCTACCTTCCGTAAACTAGCTTGATAGATTCCTCGCATACAAAGAATCCAAAGTCATGATGGGATTTCAACCACAGCAGTATTGAAGTCGGCGACCTTATCCCGACTCTGCCACTGTTATGTACCTCCATCAGGATATTGTAATTGACTTTTAATATTATTTTCTTTTTCAGAAACATGAAAACTTCTATACAGGATGTCTGAAATAAATAAAAACGAGTTTTAATTTAATAATGACAAAATAAACTTGACTTCATCGAAGAAGCATTCGAAAGGACGCCATGATCATGATTTGATTTGAATGCTTTTTTGGTTCGATATTAAAGGAATCGTTAAACATTGCCTTTTTTAAATCTATATTTTGGGTTTTCGTATCCCCGATTGCAACCGAAACCATTTGAACAACTTACGTAGAAAGTTTCATAAATTTCATCACATTTAGCCAAGAAGTTACAGAGCGGATGAGACTGCACACACATGTGTACGACAGACGGACAAATAGCCATCGGGCCAATAAGCTCACCAGTTGGGTTTCGTCTATGTATCATTCATACATTTTACCTAGTATAGATAGAAAATGTCGAAGTCTAAGCTGTAACCGAAATCTGGGTATAAACTGTAACAAAATCGGATAAAAATCGCTAGATCTATGCTGTAACCCTGCACAAATCACCTCGCTCTATACTGTAACATTGTTTATTTTTCAAACTCATTTGACGAACAGGAAAATAGGTTCAACAGGTCATTTACTTTTATAAACGTTTCCTAACATAAAGGACTAACGTTTTGCAGATTTACTTTTTCTAGGCATGCAAAAATAATGTCGAAATGGGAGAAAAATGTGTTGGTCTCTCGATTCAAAGTTTCAAACCGTCAAACCTGCACCGCAGATTAATGAGACAATATAGAGATAAATCTGCTGTGCAGGGTCTGAATAAATATATGACTAGATACCGGATTCTGTTCCTTACAAGCAAAGCACAAAATATCTTTTAGAAACTAAACTACTTGTAGTATGGACCGGACCTGTCCTCACACAAATAATCCTCCATACTGTAACCGGAAAACGCGATACTGTAACACGTTCCCTGCAGTGTCGTTGCAAAAGTAACAAAGACGAAGTTGTTAAAGTATTAAAGTATTACCCAGGGCTGGGAATCAAAACTGCGTCGTATCCTACAAAATGTAAACAAACGATGCCATCTTGGAACGAAAAACGTATGTTTTTGTTTCTAACTCTTTTTGTTGGAAATGACTGAAAACCAGATAATTATATGTATTAACACGCTACACTATTTTCCGCTTCGTTCGGTATATGTTGCTTGCACAACTATTTTGTAAAACAAAAGTTATAGCGAACTTGCAACTCGAAGCGGAGCAGAATTTTTATGAAAATGTGTGGATACGACGCAGTTCATATTGCTTTATCTATCGTTTTCCCCTTCAAATCAATTATATATTTGTTTCAGAGTTCACCATAAACTTTGAAATATAATTTTGCATCATTTACTAAAATTTCATTAAAAAGAGACATTTATTTTTAAAGAAAATAATGATTTTTACGAAATGATACGACGCAGTTGAAAATAAAATATGATACGACGCAGTTGTATTTTTGGCAGTCTTTACAACAGGGATAATTTTGGCAGTATGTTTCTATTTTATGGAATAATCACTTGCGCTAGATAAAAAACCCAGATCATTTGAGGTGTGTAGCAATTTTCTGTTGCTTTTGATTATTTAGAATACATTGTGTCATGTCCAATATAACATTTAATTTGAAAGTTTACATTGCGGAATCTACTTTTTAGTTAATCATGAACATGTTACCTAATTAATCATAATATCTGAAATAATTTCTTATATTTCCTGTATGTTCAATATTATCCCTAATTTTTTTCGCAAAAAAAATGTAGAAATCTATTAACTTGAATTCATTTTGGCTAGCTACGCTCTAAGTTAACTGTGGTTTTGCATGTTCTGGGAAATGACTGCTTTTTGTGGTTTGTTTTCAAACTTTCACTCTACACATAAGGGGCGAGGACCTCAGGCGCACCTTTGTGCATTATTTCAGGCAAAATGGTGCACCTGTAGAGAACCATCGACATTTTGAAACTAGCTTGATAGGTTTTCCACACGAAAGAATAAAAAGTCCCTGGTGTTTTCGAATTCATAGCAGTTCAGTTCAAGTGATTTGAATTCAGTAAACATAAACAGCTCGGCCTCGGTCGGACATACCTGTCGGATTTGTTTTTGTTTTTTTTTTCAACAAAATTTGTTAACGTACCTGTACAAATAAGCAGCTTTTTATTAACTTATGGCGTGAAGTTTTAAGATTATAAATATTTGAATTAATTATAAAGAGAATAACATTTAAATTTCTTATTTCGGTATGACTAGCAGAGCAATTTTCAATGTAAACAGGGGGTAATCCTCTGTGAGGTCATTTTCTGAAAACTTTTGTTTAAGTTTTCAGGCAATTCATTATCAAATAAAAATCACACTTTAGTATGAAGGTATGTTAAGATGCCATTTCTCTAGTCTGTTGAAAATTCGATGCGATAATCTGACCTAAATTTCCTGTTCAATATTGTGAAAACTTCTTCAATACTGTTGAATGACCATGTTTTCTTATATCTGTATCAAATTTATCGGTGCACATCGTAAAAACCTTTGCAAAACGGACACCTTCTTTACAAAATAATTTGTAGTTGTATCATATGTAACTCGATTTTGAAAATCTAAAGTTATTTAAAGGAGAAGAATGATACTTAAGTGCAAATAAAGAAAACACATAGACCTTTCCTCATCGGCGATAAAGAAATGCAATACGACAAAAATCAGCGGTAAAGTTCCGCGGAGCTGAACATAAAATGACTAAACAACACGCATAACCTACTTGCAAAAATATATTGTAGCGTAACCATTTATAATATAATTTTAATAATTTTATGTTCAGTTTCAAATAGTCAAGCTCATCTGTTCTCACCGATAATTAAGAAAATGAATACAATAAAATCGGCACGTAAAAGACATAAGTAATAACGGAACTGACGGAAATTATTGCTAATTACAAGTAAGAAAGGAGCTATCTTCCGATAGCAAGAGACCTTTTCAAAATTTGTAATTCTTTCTCTTTTTTTTAAAGGTCATTCCTGATAAATACACTGATAAATACAAGGTCCAGGAGAGGTTACACAGAAATATTAAATTTTGTATCAAAAATAGTGATCACTCCCATTTCGAACTCACGGGAACAATTTTAGAAGCATGCTAAGGCAACACTGGAACACGTTGTCATATGGGTGTGCGATCACGTGTTTCAATGTATATTGCATTTGATACAGCTTTTCGGAATTTGTAGATGCTTATGATAGGTACGAAAATGCGACCGAAAAATGCAGCCTTAATAGAATTGTATTACATTTCCATGTTTATGGAACCAATGAGTGACCTCTGCTTTTGACTTAAGTTGTAAACAAGAAATATTGTTGGACGTTATTAGCATACCTAGTACATAAATTAAATAGTTTAACCAATATGCAGCCTGCAATGAAAATACAACTGCGTCGTATCATATTTTATTTTCAACTGCGTCGTATCATTTCGTAAAAGTCATTATTTTCTTTGAAAATAAACATCTCTTTTTAATGAAATTTTAGTAAATGATGCAAAATTATATTTCGAAGTTTATGGTGAACACTGAAACAAATAAATAATTGATTTGAAGAAAAAAACGATAGAGCAATATGAACTGCGTCGTATCCACACATTTTCATAAAAATTCTGCCCCGCTTCGAGTTGCAAGTTCGCTATAACTTTTGTTTTACAAAATAGTTGTGCAAGCAACATATACCGAACGAAGCGGAAAATAGTGTAGCGTGTTAATACATATATCTGGTTTTCAGTCATTTCTAACAAAAATAGTTATAAGCAAAAACATACGTTTTTCGTTCCAAGATGGCGGCGTTTGTTTACATTTTGTAGGATACGACGCAGTTTTGATTCCCAGCCCTGATTACCGTCGAGTAGAGCTACTAGTACTAGTCTATATTCTTCAAATGAGATGTAAAATTGTTTCGTCAATGCCGATTTAATGACGAAATTGTTAATAAGAACGTCTTCCGACCTACAATAGTTTCGTAGTTTTAATAACGCCGATTTTAAGACCGAAGTTGTTATTCATGATGTCAGGGATAAAATGACCGATATTATAAATAAAATCGTCGCCGAACTAATAATAATATCGTCATTGTGTCGATAATAAAGAAGTTGTTGATTTTACTCGAAGATTTTATAGTTGCGTCGTCTTCTCTTTCAAATGACGAAGATATTACTGAAGAGACGCTGAAAAAAAAATTGCGTCGTTGTTGATAGTTTCGTCGAATGCGAAGTTATTATGAATAGTTTCGTCAACATTATATGAAATCGTCGTCGATGTTAATAAACTAGACGCAGATATTTTCTTATGTATTTATATAGGGAAAATAATAACTGCGGCGGGGTGTACTCTGGCTTTCCATATTAAAACAGGTGCTAAAAATGTGACCGAAAAATGAAGCCTTAGTAGATTTTTTATAACATTTTCCATTTTCGTGGGACCAAAGAGCGACCTCTGCTCTCGACTTAAATTGTATACATGGTCACTTGTGCGCATTCATAATGATCAAAAATTCGCAAACCAAAAATGGTTACTAGACTACTTAACAAATAATTTAATAGCTGAACCAAAATATGCAGCTAACTGCGTCGTATCATTTCGTACAAATTATTATTTTCTTGGAAAATAAACATTTCTTTTAAATGAAATTTTAGTAAATGATGCAAAGTTATATTTTGAAGTTTATGGTGAACTCTGAAACATGTCCATAATTAATTTAAAGGTAAAAACGACAGGTAAAGTGAAACATGTACATAATTAATTTAAAGGTAAAAACGACAGGTAAAGCAAGATGAACTGCGTCGTATCCACACAATATCATAAGAATTCTGGCCCGCTTCGAGTTACGGTATGTTAAAGTGATCTATATAAATAACTCTTTTGATGGACAAACTAGTTAAAATGTATCACTTTTTAAGTTTTATGACTATTTTTACATCAGTTTGAAATCACATATTGCCTTTATTTAAGAGTTAAAGCAGTACAGCCGTGTTAAGTTAGTTCTTCTATTAAATGTTTATAAGGTCAAGGAAGTTTTACTATAAGTTGCTTTTTTCGTAAATTCTGTTTTGTTTTACATTAGGCAAAGTACTGCACAAAGAAAAGTAGGTTAAAGAAACTCTTAAACATCCCTTCTCTATTTCGTTTGAATACAATGTGTCAGAATACTAATGTTGTTGTTTAATAAAACTATCTATGTCATTTTAAATTGTCGTTTATAACTCTACACAAATTATTTCTATGACACGATTGATGGCCGCGATAGTTGTCAAAATATATTTTAACAATACGCTTGAATATTTTTTCTCTACCAAACTTTATCGTTTAAACAAATATGTTATCTTTGTCTCTGGATTAAAGAAAGATAGATTAGTTTTTTGGGGGTTTTTTTCAAATGCGTGTACAAAATGCACATAATCACAAAAATACAAACATTCAAATAAAATAAAACATCACGTAATCATCAAACTTTTCATTATTCAGAAGCAAAGTGTCATACAAATACATTTTTGGACTGTATTCACAATACGTGGAGAATGATAGGAAATAAAGATATATTACTAACAAGATAACATTTTTATGCCCCCGCCATATAATGGCTGGGGCATATAGTGTTACCCTGTTCCGTCATTCTGTCATTCCGTCAACATCAGTTTCCATTAATTATCTTAGTAACCGTTGCAGACATTCAACTCAAATTTGACATATCATGAGAAAATACAGGTCAAGTTCGAATTTGATCATGGTCCGATGATTTTTGACAGAGTTATGCCCCTTGATGAAATTTTCCGTTTCCGTTCATTATCTCTCCAACGGAATTACACATTCAACTCAAATTTGACATATGGATACCTCAAAGGAATTTGCAGGCCAAGTTCGAATTTATTCATGGTTCGATGATTTTTGTGCCCACACTTTGGGGTGGGGGTATTTAGATTTACCATTGTCCGTCCGTCCGGGTGAACATTCAATGGTCTAAGAGCTTCATTCCTTCCATAATTTTAGTTTAAAAAAGAAGGAAATCTCATAAACCGACTGGTTTATGTGGTAATTTTACTGGTTTATGGGGGAAAATGCCACATAAAGATCAAAGAAAACCCACATAAACCCCAATCCATCCGTCCGTCCATCAGTCCGTCCATTCGTTCCCTTTTTTATGTCGCACGTAACTCAAAAAGTATTTGATCTCGTGTCATGAAACTTCATAGGAATCTTGATCAGCATGTGAAGTTGTGCACATGGGGTTTCACTTGTGGCTTTATTCTGTTTTGTCAATTTTATTGCCCTTGACTTAGTGAAAACCGTTCCGTTATGTTGTGTTTTTTGTTCCGCGAGTGCTTGAGTTAGAATCAACCAACTTTACAGGAATAATGAAACTGTGAAGATAAGCACTTGGGGTTTTGCATGTGGAATTATTAAAGGTTAAAATTCACAAATTTTGAAGCGTCAAAATGAAAAAAAATAAAGTTCCATATTTTAAAAAAATAAAGATTGCGATATTGAAATAAGACATGGAATGGTCTAAGTATGTGCTACCGATTCATTTCCGACGGTTTTCATGTTTGTTCTATCCTTACTTTTCTTTAGGCTTCAGGCTGCTAACTTCAGACTGCTAGGCTGCTAAGCGTCAGAATTAAAAAAAAAATTAAGATAAATTTCAACATCTTAAAAAATAAAGATCACGATATTAAAAAAAAATTCCTAAACTTAAAATCCTCTTTTGTTTATAATTGGTCCGTTATTCGCAAATTTTTTCTGCAATTGCCACATTTGGGTGCCGTTTGAATTGAACTTTCCTGGGCGGTGTTTATTGTTGGACGTTTCACTCCCTTTCGGATCTTTATTTTTATATATTTGAGGCATGAAACTGGTATTTACTGGATAGATATGAACTCAAGGGAAATTAGATTTAATTAGTATACCTTCATTAGAAAAATCAGGAGATTGATATTTAACATTTACTAATTCTGTACATGTATTAGATGTTGTACAAATTTCGCCTTACGATAATGTTATTGTCATTTTAGGTGCATTGATGAAAGCATATTCGTAATTGTAAACTGAAATATGTCAGACAATACGAGTAAAAACATTGAAAGGACATACTTTCTTAGGACTATATGCATGTATATGGACCTAACAAAAGACACTCTTCTTCAGTTGTTTAAACATTTAATCAAAAGTGAAAATATTACAAAGTTCTTGACTGACAAAGATACAAAAGCGAAACTACGAGATTTGTTTAAGAATGGTGTCCTGAATAAAAATGAATACACTCTTGTAAGTTCCACATGGCCGGAACCTGAAAAATTTGATATCGCATTGTTAATAAGGCTTTTCCTAGGATTATGCAGGGATAGAATATTAGGACCACAGCTAGGATGGCATACCAAGCCACAACCTATGGATGCATCTCTTGGTGCAGACCTGCTTCGTTTAAGAAATACCAGGAATAAATTGATTGGTCATAGAGAAAGTGCAAAACTGGATGAAGCAGAATACATTCACATTTTCAATAAAATGGAAGCAATATTAGTAAGGATATTTGCAGCTTTCGATCAAGAAAAGATGGGTAGTATAAAGAAGACATTTCGCGAGTATAAGGACTTATATTTTGAAACTGAGAATGGGAAAATAAGGAGACAT
Source organism: Ruditapes philippinarum (assembly GCF_026571515.1). Classification (NCBI taxonomy): domain Eukaryota; kingdom Metazoa; phylum Mollusca; class Bivalvia; order Venerida; family Veneridae; genus Ruditapes; species Ruditapes philippinarum. The sequence goes on from NW_026858549.1 coordinate 53,004, forward strand.
CTTGATGAGCTCGCAGAAGCAGACAACGCAACAAAGAGGCTGCAGACGCAAGTGATTATCATTTTGATATTTTAATTACTATGAACTTTGTTTAGCTTGATAGGCAATTTTCGCAAAGTTTTTATAAATAATTAACAATAATTTAAGTTCGATATTTTGATTACTATGAACTTTGTTTATCTTGATATTCAATTTCGCAAAGTTTTTATTAATAATTAACAATAATGTAAGTTGCGATAAAAAGCGCGATTATTCTTTTATGATAAAGGACAAACAAGAAATGAATAATATATTTGGGATTTTTTATATATTGGTATAATTTTATCGTATTTTGTTGTACAGTATTTTTTAATTTCTATGTTTGATCAGCTTTATCCAATGGTTAATGGTTTCGTTATAACTGGTTTGTCATTGATTTGAATTAAATATATTCTTATACATCTTGAAGGTTGAGGAATTGTTGAAGAAATCAAAAGGTAAGACGACTAAAAGTAACTACGACAAAAAATATAATAAATTTGATTTTCGTTTCTATGTATTTAACATTGAATAATTAGACAAAAACAAACTTTAAAAAAAAAGATGCTTTAAAGTCGTGATTTTAACGAATTCGGTAAAGATTATGTATAATGTACATCATATGTAAATACTCATTTGTACGATAATTGAAAGGTGACATTGAATTCAAACTGAGCCTGCAACATTTTCAATTGTGTCATTATGGGCATTCTTAAGAAATTCCATTATATTCTTTTGCCTTTATCACGAAATTTCCAAAACCTGTTTTCATATTGTTACTTTGTACCACTGATACTCAAACAAAAGTGTCTTTATACCCCTTCGAAGACTATACAAGATATATCTAATTAAAATTGTAATGATGATTGTTTCATTTATAGAATTTCAGACTTTTTTTAAGACAACACCTGAGCGATTTGTTCGATACGTCAAGCTGCTTTTTGATGGAGGTGGAACCACTCTTCGTGGTATTCTAGAGAGAGAATTGACAATAGCAGAGAAGAGTCTCGATTTTCTGATTTCCGAAAACAAAGAGATTCTTTTACAAACAATGCACGAAGAATATCATCATTTTCTTTTCCCAAAAGGATCTGGTGAAATAGACCACAATTGTTGGGATATTGGCCTCCTAGCATCTGTCATTCTCTTGATATTTACCGATTTAAAGATGGATGAGATAAATAAAATTGAAGAAATAAAAGTTGCAAGACAAAACTATGCAATGCACGCTATAAGCTGCTTAGATGCTGACGAATTCCTTGAAATTTGGACAGATTTAATCAGTAGTCTTAAACATCTTTCAATGGAAATTGAAGAAGGAAAGAAACTTTACATTGAGAATCTTATTGTCCGCTACAAGAAAAAATGCAATGAAGGTGATGCAGATGATTATTTAGACCAGCTCAGAAAAGCTGGAGCTCCAGTTAAGACATTGGAATGCGTTTACAATGGTAAACTCATATTTTAAATGATCAAAATTTAACTTTAATGTTTTAGCTTAGAAGAACGTTACATGAAATGCTATGTACAAAGTTAAAATTGAAATGAGTTTTTGTTAATTCTTTTAATATGAGGAAGATGTTTCATCTCTTAAACCACTTTTTATAGCTGAATAAATGTACATTTAAAATAGACGTTGCTTAAATAGTTGGTTGAAATATATATGTGACCATCAGTTTGATTGTTTTGGATTTCTCCGTATGCTATACATATTACAAATGTATATATACGAGGGGTTATCCAAAAATTCGTGGACTTTCTTTGTTGCGTAAAATGTATTTGAGATATTAATTTAAAATTTTAACACTGCTTAGAAGAATTAATAACAAATAAACCCAGAAAAATTCAATGTGAGTAGCTTCTAACATTACAACAATATTTAATTTTACATAAACACATGTCGGCGACAGGCGCACTCCAAAAAAATTATTGACGTCAACGTCATAATATTAACGTTCAACTTGTGCTTCAACGTTACGCAGTCAATAACGGTTTACTGTCTTATAAAGTAACGTCCATCACTAAATTTTTTATGCCACTTTAACACTATTATAATGATCGTGAAATTTTCTTTTCTCTGTTCGTCTGCTTATTTTTATTTAATGTTTTTGTAGGTGTCATTTCCAAATTACAACAAAAAAGATTACGATTGTTTATGATCGTGCGATTTTCTAATTACCGCGTGTCCGTCATTTTCCCGTTGTAAACAATAAAGGCGTTTGGCGTTTCTAGCGATATCAACAAAAATAAACGGAAATGACTCAATATTTTAAAGTAATTATTAAGAATGATTTTTTCCCCTAGAAAAAAAGAATGCGCATGTTCCGCTGGGTTTTCTCGTAAATTTTTCCGCTCATAGAAAAAAACGTGACTTTAAAAACTTGGCTTGATCATACGTGCGACCCGTGCCGCAATACTTTTTTAAAAGCAATTATTTAAAAGCATTTATTTATTACAACAAATTAAAATGTTTCTTTCATGTGTCCGTTGAATTTTCGCTGAAGTTTCTTAAAAAACTGATAAATGTGCATTCAAGCCAATACACGTTGACTTTCAAGAGTATTTAAAGTCACGAATTTTGAAAACTCTACATTTTTTCCTTTAAATAATTTTTGAAATTTTTTTAGAATACATTGCACAAAACTTATGAAACAATTGAGACGAATAATTGAAAGGAGGCACAAAATCAAATGTAGAAACCATTCGTTATTATCATCAAAAAGTTAAAAACGCACAGTTTTCGTAAATTTATTGCTTAGGATTTCGAACATTTTCAACTGCATGTTGCCTATAATGTTATAAGTTTTGTTATTAATTTTCCTTTTCTCTTTCTCTATGAATTATGAAAAAAAATTGATTTACTTATGGTTTCAGTTTTAATTTATATTCAAAATAAAAAAGAGTAATGTATTGTCCCTTGTACCACTGTTAAACCGACCTTTTTCAGATTTAGAGATTAAGATAATGATATCTTGTAACGATGAAGAGAAGAAAAGAAACGCAGAGGACGTTCTTGAACAAAAAATAAGAACCTCTCTCTCTCTTCACCAATCACACGACGGTGATAGTTTCTTGCAGATGGAAACAGACCGGTTCATGTCAAGTATTACATCTCATCCAAACATAAAACCTACAGGAATCACTAGATGCTGTATCATGGTTACATTTACCTGTTCAACACTAGATGGAGTAATGCATCTTCTGGACTACTTCATCAGTCACGACTTCCTGAAAAGGATTTGTAATATTTCAAACGAATTGTGCTATTTGTACGGAGATGCCTTTCTCGTACAAGGATACATAACACTTGAAAGTCTGTCAAGCATTCAGACTTCAGGTTATTTATATTTTGTATTCTTCATTTATATAAGTACTATTTCATTTTTAACCCCCTTCCGCATAGCGGAAAGGGGATTATAGGAATTTCCTCCGTCTGTCAGTCCGTCCGTCTGTCTGCTGTCTGTCCGTCCGTCCGTAACACTTTCGTGTCCGCTCCATAACATTTAAACCGCTGACAATTTAAATAACTTGGCATAAGTGATCACCATAGTGACGAGCATAGCGCAATAATTGGGTTGCTACCCCAAGGGCAATGTCACACTTAAAGGTCAAATGTTAAAATGTCTTAAATTCATAATAAAATGTCTAGATTTCGTGTCCGTTCATAACTTTTAAACCGCTGAGAGTTTCTTAAAATAACTTAGCACAAGTGTGAGATTGTGCAGAGCGCAATCCTGGGTTGCTTCCCTCAAGGTCACTCTTTAAGGTCAAGAATTAAAAATCTGCATTATGTGTCCGCTTTATAACTTTTAAACCCCTGAAAAGTTTTTTAAATAACTTGGCACAAGTGATACCCATTATGAGACAATTTGCAGAGCGATATAATTGTGTTGCTACCCCCATGGTCAAGGTCACACTTACAGATCAAATGTTAGAAAGTCTACATTTCGTGTCTGTCCATAATATTTAAACCGCTGCAACGTATTTAAGATAACTTGGCAGAAATGATCACCATTATGACACCATTGGCAGAGCACAATAATCAAGTCACAATCCTGAAGGTCAGTGTCACACTCAAAGGCCCAATATAAAAACATCTATTTTTCATACTTGCTGTATAACTTATTGACAATTTAAAGATTTTTAAATTACTTGGCACAAATGATCCCCACCATGACACAATCTGCAGTGCTCAACATCCAGGTTGCTACCCCCGAGGTCAAGGTTATATGTTCTTCATAATGTTTTGACTTTATTGAAAATTTTTAAATTACTTAGCACAAATAATCACCATCGTGAGGCTATGTGCTTATGAAATGCATGGCACAACATCAAGGTCATAGTTGGTAAAAGGTCAAGAATTACACTTTCATGTTCATTGCGGAAGGGGATTTTGCTGTCCGTCAGACTGCCTTGTTGACTTATGTTACATCGTGCAATCATATCGAACTTTACATGCATTTTGTTTATTTGTTTTCATTTTGTCTTAGAGGTTAGATTACATATATACCAATTGATTATATGCCCCCGGGCATATAGTAATTGAACCGTCCGTCCGTCTGTCCGTCCGTCCGTCTGACCATCTGTCCGTACGAGGTTAACCTAGAACGGCAAGTTGGATTTTTCTTAAGTTCTACCTGTACCAATGGCTTCATAATTTACACACTTACTAATCCATACAAAGTATATGATCTGGGCAAGTTACATAACTATGGCTTCCATTTGCACCAAGTTATGGCATTTTCAGCACTTATAAAATGAATAATGGCAAACCTAAACCGGCAAGTTTTAAATATCTTATGTTCTATCTGAACTGATGGCTTAATAATTTTCACACTTACCAAAACAATGTACATGATATTGCCAAGTTATATAAATGTGCCATCCATTTTCCCAGTAATTTCCCTTTTTATCACTTTGAAAATAGTGCCTTGTATGGTTCACCTATTCCGCCAAGTTGGATTTATCAAAATATTTCACCTAATTACTTAATTTATTTATTGATATCTTTCATATTTGGTAGGTGGGTACCTTTAACGGTCCTCTAATTTTTGTGGCGTTAGGCGTCTCTTGGTCAAGGTCAAGGTCACTTGTGTAAAAAAAAATCTAAACATTTCTGTTCATACAGCCTTTATTTTTAAGTTAATGTCTTTCATGTTTATAATAGTCATACCAAGGGAGGTCCTCTTCCTTAACCTTTAGTAAGGGGTCATTTGGGTCAAGGTCACCAATGTCAAAAATAGATTTTTTACACTTTTACAGGTGTATTAACCTTATTCTATCGACAGATGTCTTGTATATTTTGTAGGAACATAAAATTGAGGTATTCTCATTTGGATGGAGGTAGTGGTCAGTTGGGTCACCAGTGCTAAAAATAGATTTTTACACTTTTGCTCATACAGCCTTTATTTAATGACAGAAATGTATTATAATTGGTATGAAGATAACTTGCATGGTATTCTTCCTTTGGATGGAGTTAGGGGTCAGTTGGGTCAAGGTCAACAGTGCTAAAATAGATTTTTACACTTTTGCCCATACAGCCTTTATATATTGACAGATTTATTTCATATTTGGTAGGAAAATAAGTTGCATGATATTCTTCCTTTGAATTGAGTTAGGGGTCAGTTAGGTCAAGGTCACCAGTGCTAAAAATAGATTTTTTACACTTTTGCCCATACAGCCTTTATTTGAAATATTGTTACTGACAAGAATCTGAACCGGGGGCATTTGTGTATAACAAACACGTTCTTGTTTACTCTGTAATTTACTAGCATTTGTCCAAGTCCATATCATTTCAGAATTTACGTTTACTATTGTTTTTTGTTTGTTTTCTTTTTCTTGTTGTTTTTAGACTGTCAAAAACATGATCCTGAGAAAGGGATCTCACTTCCATTAAAATGCAGTTCTATTGAGGGAATGGAGCATATTTTGGATACTGTTCAAACTGTTAAAACGGCAACTACACTAAACAGCATTGCTGATAAAATCTCGGAAAAGCTCGAAGAAACTGTATCCATTCATGTAACCACTAATCTATTTGAATTTAGAGATGTCTTCAACGATGCGGGTATTTAGTAATTTAATCCTTAACTTTCCTGTATGATTAGGCATTTAGATGTATCCTTGCGAATGTTTTGAAGAAAGTTCAAAATCATAGTTTTAAGTTTAAACAAAGTTTTATTTTCACTTCTAGAAATTGGTCAATACTATAAATACAATTAGTTTTTCATGACCTCATTTCAATTTGTAAGTCATGGGTTGATCTTTAAAAACATCTTATTTTTTCGGAAAAGACTGTTGATAGGTCAAGATAGAGTAAAACATAATCTGTGATTTATATGATTTTAATCAGTCTGATTATCTGTGAATTACTGCGAGATACAAAGCATATTTTATTTTCACATGTCCTTTCTGTATGTTAATGTAGTAACTTACATATATAGGTGCACAAGACTTGAGATCAAAGAGGTGTTCTGAAGGTGATCAAGCTCTTAAAAGATCTTCGTCAAATGAAAGTTATGGAAACCTTGAATCAATTCCAGAATCATTTGAGCTATTAAAGGTGATCCATATTGAGTAATATAATGAACAATTTAGTCTTGTATACATGTTAGACAACTGAACTTACGATAGGGTTCGGGTCATGTATTTTTGTAATCATCTTTTAAGCAATCGATTTAGTTGCAAATTTGAAAGTGTAAAAAAGCGGGGTTTTTTTTAAAAAAATACCATTTGCGCTGTTGAACTTTGTTAAATTTCTTCATGCGTCAATATTATTTTGTGAAGCAATCGCTGTAATTTTCAAGCTTGATAAACTGAAGATCTGATCACGAATATCGACGGTTTAAAATGAAATTTAACCATTAAATAGATGACGTCTTAATCTCTACATTTTGCTTTTCCGAATGAAAAGTAGTTTAAACATTAGTTGTATCTAAGTTTGGGGACCTTTCTGATGAAAATTTGTCAGAGTTGAATCGTATACAGATAGATGCACAGTGCGTTAACTGGAGTGCATGTATTAGTTACCCGCACTCCAAAACATGCCCATTGATTGGCTCATTTTTTTCTGGGGTTTACTTATTGTGACGACAGAGAAAAGGAAAGCGATAGAAATATCATATTAAGATGCTCGTTCATTGGTTTCTTTTTTCCTTTGGTTTCATCTTATGACATCAGGAACGTGTTTTTATTTTTAACTATGATACAAAAAAGGAAGAACATCAAAACACTCGGCAATCTGATTTATACTCGGGGGCTACGCCCCCTCATACAAATCAGATAGCCTTGTGTTTCGATGTTCTTTCTATTACTTTATGAATTATCCAAACTTACAATGTAATGTATAAAGTACAAACAGTTTGGGTTGGCTATCTTTAATTCTATCGTACTTACTTTTTAATGAAGTTTAATGCATATAAGCAGATGTGTATATAATGTTTATTTGTAGTCCGTGCATGCTAAGGAGTCCGTTTGCCCTCCAGCAAATTCATAAGAAACCGGACTTGTCAATATATTTCAGTTAGGAATGTCGACTTCAAAACTAGTTAAAATAATTTACGTTTATGCAAAATAGTGGAAGAAAAGTGAATTCTAAACTCAAACTTTGATAACTGTAATGCAGTCAAATGACTTGTTTAATATGCAGCTATCATTGGCCTTATCTAAATGTTCAGGAAAGCCTTTATCGACATAAATCCGAAAATCATACTGTCTTTCACGCATGCACCTAGCGCTTTTCTTTATTGTCCGTCCGCCTTCTTTACAATATCTCATACTATAAAAAGAGCACGTAATAGAAGGAGCTAATAATGTCTTTTTTATTTTTTCGTTTTTTGTTTTTGTTTTGGTATTAACAGCATTATTCTGCCTTCTCAAGTGATATGCGTTGAGTAATTAGAGATGATGGCATTATTGCTTACTATTATATATCATTAAATATCATGATATCAAAAAATCATTATGTAAAGAACAGGTATCTTGCCAAGAAGAAAAAGAGGTGATGGAAAATGTTACAAACAAACAAGTATCTGTCATTCAATCAGGTATTACTTATATATCCTATACAAGTTTTGTAATTCTTTGACCACATCATATCTGGACACAGGTTTGCCTGACAGAATTACTTTTGGCTTTTGACACCAAACTTGGTGTATGGGTAGGTTATATCAAGAAGCAGCTTGAAATTTCTACCCAGGTGTCAGTGGTCAAGGTCACTGATACTAAAAATAGAAATTCAGTTTCTGCACAATAACTTGAGTTTGCTTTGGCCTATCCACACCAAACTTGATGAATAGGTAGCTGATATCAAAAGGCAGCTTTGGATTGCTACCCAGGTGTCTGTGATCAAGGTTAATGTATTCAGTTTTCACGTAATAACTTGAGATTGCTTTGACCTATTGACACCAAACTTGCTGTGTGGCACCTTTGGATTGCCACTTGGATAACTGGGAGTAAGGTCAAGGTCATTTGCTTACAATAGAATTTTCAGCTTTTACTCAATAACTTCAGTGCACTTTGACCTATTGATTGCTGTCATATTAAAATTTGGTTATTGAAAACCTGGTTATCGTCGCATTGCGGCGCTTCTTGTTTTATTTTTTTTTCTAGCGAAGTTTATTTACTCTGCCAGTCTTCAAATACGATTGTTTAATTTCGGACCCTAAAGCCGCTAAGGTAAAATATAAACAAAGAAAAAAAAGTTTAAATTAAATTAATGTTAATTGAAAAAGTTCCACTTCATTTTTCAAGAATTGTTTCATCAATTTTTCAGTATTTAAAACGTATCTGTCAGACTGGTTTGTATTGTTTAACAAAACAGTGTGATAAGAAAATCTTCACCCCCTCTTAAACCCCCCCCCCCCAATTCAGTTTAAAAATGGCCCCCAAATTTCTCTGGGCCTATTTTAATGAACTGCATACTTATGATGACGTCATTACGCTGCTTATGAATTAATGTACATTCTAAATTGAATAAACTTAAATATGGATAAAAACCAGTGGCGATAGTTATATGAGGTGTAATTTTAGTATGATATGAATGAAAGTCATAATAAGATCGGAAAATATCAGTACAAATGTGCTTTTATTCTTGGCTCAAAGGTTTGTTAATGCATTTTATCAGAGGGTAATTATATAAAAAAAAAACAGCTGCATATACATATAGTTTCTAACCAGTGTTAATTGGCATTTTAGCTCCGGTTTTTTTATTCTTTGTGTATAATGGCATAATCACAAGACATGTTAGAATAATAAATAAACGAGATTCATACATGTTACTACAATTCATGGACTTCTCTTTTATCTTAAAAGTGGACTATACATTTCCTTGTTATCGTCCAACGAAACTTGGTATACAGGATGGACTACAGGATGGCAAAAGACTACATGATACAAGCTTTGATCAGAGATTGGTGGTATAACTTACAACTTTTTGAAAAAAGAGTATTTTGTAAAGGTTTTGTTTAATTGGCTAAACTTGAAAAACGTAAAAAGTGTAATTATGTAATATGTTTGACTTGTTAGTCCCCTACCGGTTTACAGGAGGGGACTTTAGGTTTACCCTCCGTCCGTCTGTCCACAAAACTGGATCCCGCGATAACGCAAAAAGTAGTGAAAATATTTTTAGGAAACTTGATATATTGAGATTATGCATGTCTTTTCCTTTTCACCTATTTTTTAAAAAGGCGGTACCGCTCTGGCGTGGGTTCGATCCTTGGGAGATGTTTGGTAGTTTAGCGCGAAGGAAGGTAGTCTAGTACTGGTGTAACTCACCAGGAACGATGGTTAGGATACTATCCGCTTATATGACTGAAATACTGTTGGGAAAAGGCGTAAAATGAAATAAACAAACATACGAACCAAAAATCGTAACAAATTGGCTTAAAACATGGCAATTATAACGATATTTGTGATAAGTCAAAAAGTTGAAATTTGTTATGAAACTTAAAATATGGATAGAAGGTAGTATGGAAATTATACACATCATTTTAATCTTGACAATATGGAGTATATTGAGAGCTGTCATACTTATCAAACGTCGGCAACCTCGTCAAAATTTCTGATTCAAGTTTTAGACTTTTTCACTATAAGTTCTTTATTTCTAAAGGTATTTATTTCAAACTTCTAACATAAGTTTCTGGTCATCAACCACATCATATGTGACAAGGTTTTAACTCTACTACAAAAATTATCAGAATTGCCTCCGAAAAAAAATGTGTTTTTTAAAATAACTTCTTTATTTCTTAATTTATCTTCTTCAAACTTCATATATATGTTTCTTTTTATCATTCAAATCATTTGTGAGAAGGTTCAATACTCTAGTAAGACTATTTCCAGAATTATGTCCCCCTTGAACTTGATTTTTTTACGAGAAATTGGTATTTTTTACTCCAACTTCTTCATTTCTTATAAGATTTACTTCAAACTTCCGCATCATTATAATATGGCAAGGTTTATAAATTTAGCATCCTTATTTCCAGAATTATCACCTCCTAAAACTTTGAATTTTTCTGATTCATTCTTATAAATGTCTTTTACTTCAAATTTCAAATAAACATTCATTATGAACAGCTTCATTACTAATTGTTCTCTGTTACACTCACATCATGTATGACATCTTGGATCATTATTTCAAGTGTTTTCTTCTCTTTAAGAATTTTGCTTTTTAAAATGTTATATTTTGGTAACAGGGATTTTTAAAAATTAACTTTAGAGTGTCCTTCAATCTGTCTGTTCATTAAAACAGTTTCTTGTGATCACTTTTAAAGAACTTTTCCAACAAACTTTCTTAAAAAGAGAAAAAATGAAACATTAGTGAATGGCCAATGGCCCGTCAGATGTTGTTGGGGTTCTAACCGGTAGGGGACTTATGGATTGCTTGCAATACTATGATAATTGCTTGCTTTTTAGTGTTTTTTGTGTGTGAGTGGGTCCTTTTTTGAATGACATGAAAAACAAAAGACAATTCAAAGCAAAAAGATAGAAATAGGAAATCATATCTTAATTGTATATCGACAGCTAGATTTAAGTTTTTTTATCTATTTACATTTAGATTCTTAGATTTAAAGAAATCTAGTTATATTAAGATTGTTTATTGTTTTATTATAAGTTGGAACGGAAAGAATCATATCTAAAATTCTTTTTTTCAGCATTCACTAGATGAAAGACCAAATGAAAACTTTGATGACACATATTCACTTGACAAGATGTTACGAGGATTATCTGATAGTGACTTGACGTTTGATCATGTACTGCAATTAGAAAGAGCGAAATCCACTTTTCGAGAAATAGAAGCACGTGGCAGAAAAGTTACTGGCGAAGATCTAAACGATTTTCAAACTGATATTGAACTCTTTTTCACTCGCTGCAAGTAGATGAGTCATATTCGACGAGTGAAAAAAAAGAAAATCTTTTTCTCTCCCAAAAAAACCCTTTAAATTTCACCCTTTTCGTTTTCTGCATCTAAAAAAACCCCCGGGATTCAAAAAAAGACTCAAATTTTTTTAGGTAATTAAAAAAAAATTTTAAACCATTTCGTTATTTGTGGCCATCACGGGCTGTTTTAAAAACACTTTTAAAAGGATGTTTCCCTAATAAAACGTTTTATTTAAATTTTAGGGTTTTTTGGGTTATACTTTTTTTAAAAGGGTTTCGGGGGTTAGAGGGTTTAGTAAACATTGAAAAAGGGCCTTTTTCCTTAAAATAAACTGTTTTTTGCAAACTAAGCAAAAAGGGTACAATTTTTTCGGTTCCCCGCTTTGGGGATTTCCTTTTTGACCATTTTTATCTGGGAATTCATTTGGGTCTTTTGGTAATAAGATACGGGTTTAAAAAATTAACGATCATAGTCACTGTTATCTTTAAGAAAACGATCTGTGCAGTTATGAAGCCTTTAAGAAAATGAAAACATTTCACAGTTCAATTTGTACATAATTGTAGATTACCTGGCTGAAGGAACAGGATAGTTAACCTTTTTAACACTGAAGGGCAAACATAGTATGTCTAACACATAAATAACATTTCTTGTTAATGAAAAGTTTGAATAACACCATAATACGATACCATGTATCACGATATTTAATAATTTCGTTACTTTACTTTTCTTCAGGAATTCGTTACGTTCAAGCGTCACATTATGCCGAAACTTGTGTCGGAGGATGAGGATTATCAGAGAAAAAAACAAGGTATATTTTAAGAACTAACTGTTAAGCAGTTTAATTTATTATACAGTTAATTTGACATACACTTTCGTTCAAACAAGTACTTAACTTGTCGTATGCTCATTTCGAACTTTTCATTTCATTTCTTTGGAAAGTCAAAAGGGTTTAAACAAATTGTTTTCTTAACAAAATATTGACCTGCTAAAACTGAAAATGATTACACTTACCTTCGGTATCTACCAGATTAGTTTTCACATCTGTGCAGTCTTACCAGCCTTTATATTATTGGTAGATCGAGTATTATTTTTTATATTGAAATCTCATGTATTTTTAATGTTACATTTTTTAATTAAAAGTAGGGAAAATCAAGGTATAATCTAAGGTGAATGAATAATTATCAAATTACACATTTGAGCAATTACACATGTAGCAATAGAAAAGTTCACACAAATTGCACGTGTTTGCTTTAATCATGAATGAACAACTTGACATATGTTTACTGCAATAAATTGTCTTGGAAAGCTTAACGAATATATTCAATAACAAAAAGTATATTTTATGTATTTTTTCAGAACTGAAAGATTTTTTCTGCATTACAACACCCTCAACAGGAAACGTTAAAAGAGAAAGGGTTCAATAAAAGGATTTCGATATCTTTTGGACGTGGCCGTTTAATGTCCGCCTACAAACAGGTATCAGGTTACTTCCTATAGAGGTATTTTCTACGAGACCTACCAAAGCAAAACAGCAATAAATATATACATATCATTGGTGAAGATATGGCAGAGCCTCAACAGTTTGCTTTTGGAAAACTTTGTCTCCGCTTGGGGTTGACGCTCAAAGTGAGGGAAACGTGCACATTCTCAAGAATTTTGAATTTCGCTTTTTCATGATATCCCTTTCGGATGTGGGCTCAGGCGATTCTGTCACGAAATGATAAGATTGCATCTCCAGGTGATGAGTACGTTAAAACTTTAGATCAAGTACTACAACTCGAACCAGACAAATGCCTAGTCATTCTCGATGGATTAGATAAGTGGAGACATAATACTTATAACAAGTATTCTGCATTGGAAATTCCAAAAGGAAATCTGTTTTCAGACTATGTGATTCTCGTTACAGCAAGTCGTCATTTGAAACATCGCATTAAGAGGGAATTCGGTGATAAACAACTGCTGTACATATGTTAGTCTATTGACAGACGTGTATATATCGTTGCGTTCTTGTTGCAGTTTAAGATTATCCGCAAAATCTGAGAGACGTCTTCACTTTTACTTCGTCTCTCCAATCTCTGATTTATTTTCACCTTCTTCTTCAATCAGCATTCTCATTGTTATGTCATATATGCAAATTAATTCATGTTTAATCCTATAACATAGACCATGACCCTTATTTGTTTATATTATGATTTCGGTCATGATACCAGCTTCACATATGCCCACAAAGACATATACATGTACATATATTTGAAAAGGCGTGTTACTCGTATTATGAATTTGGCAATCTGTTTTGAATATTGTATAACAAATATAATATTCACTTTTTCTATAAAAGTATGTCTTTGTTAACCTTTAAAATGATACTATCAGTTCAGTATTGATATTTCGCTTTGCTGTCACAATAGATGACCACATAATGTGAGATAAGTTTATATTAATTTATGTAATATATTAGCTCAAATATGCCTTATGTATTTTTGGTCAGAGTTCCGCACTAAAAGCTTTTTTGTGTAATATATATTCGTCGCCATTTTTTTGGGATCTGATCAAATGTGAATCGATGGGATATTTTCTTGAACATTATACAAAAAGATATGTAAAGTTTAATAAATATGTTGGTTGCAGTTTTTCTTTTGTTTTTGAACCCATATTTACTTACCCGAAATTAGGTTTATTCGAAACTTTCATTTCATTTTATGAATAGAATCTTGTGCAGAATAACGAAGATGATAACATAAACAATACAGAAAAAAAACGTTTTTCAACGGATTTCAAATTAATTTTACCCTAATGTATATTGTTTTTATGTAATGAATGTTATACTAAAGTAATTCCACAAAAGTTTCTTTTGACATGACGGGACTAGAAATATGTTTTTCGAAATGTCGAATGTTTCATTTGAATAAGGTCTAGAACGAACACTTATAATTGGTGTGCAAAATTTCAATTCATTCTCTTACTCCCTTTTTCCAGAATAATTATTCTAAATGTAAAAAAATGACCAAAAATTTGTAAAGCGTTGCAATGTTTTCACTTAAATCGAGCTTAGATCAGCATAAAAAGTACCATATTCAAATTATTCCTTAATATATATCTGAACAATATTTTGTATATCTTTCTGTTCAAGTGCCTTAGTTGATATATGTTAGAAGTTTATATATATTCATTAAGTTAATGTTTTGACTTTTGGACACAATTGGAGTTTTTTGAGTTTCTTCGAGTTTCAACAAAATAAATTAAGCAATAGTATATAAATAACGTTTGATCGCTATACAAAATACCTAAAGAAACGTAACAGTATTTACTGAGCGTACCAGAAATGCTTACTGAACAAAATCTACAGATTATGCCAGAAAGGTTCGGGGCGGTATCTTATTTCGGTATTCAGATGCACACAAGATTCCGAAATCGTGACCGTTATTCGTGATCTCATGACTGTAAAATGTCACATAAAACTCAGTAAATTTAATGAAGAATATGCTATTAACTAGAAGAATTTAAAGAAAATTTGTAATTATATAAGAAGAAAGCATGATTAACAGAACTCAATGTATTTGTCAAATACGTTTATAAAGAGTAAATTAAGATGATAATAATAATAATAATGGCAATATAGTTACCTTTATAATTAAGATCTATAGTCGAATCGGAAGACATGAGTTTTTATTTCTTTCGATAATTACAAAAGTCAGCCATAGAACTGGTGTCAGCAGTTCGAAAGTCAGCCATAGAACAGTTGTCAGCCGTTCGAAAGTCAGCCATAGAACAGGTGTCAACCGTTCGAAAGTCAGCCATAGAACAGGTGGCAACCGTTCGAAAGTCAGCCTTAGAACTGGTGTCAGCCGTTCGAAAGTCAGCCATAGAACAGGTGTCAACCGTTCGAAAGTCAGCCATAGAACAGGTGTCAACCGTTCGAAAGTCAGCCATAGAACAGGTGTCAACCGTTCGAAAGTCAGCCATAGAACTGGTGTCAGCCGTTCGAAAGTCAGCCATAAAACAGGTGTCAGCCGTTCGAAAATAAGCCATAGAACAGGTGTCAGTCGTTCGAAAATAAGCCATAGAATTTATGTCAGCCGTTCGAAAATCAGCCATAGAACTTGTGTCAGCGTCTTATATCAGTACAGCAATAAAGATTGATAATCAATAATAACTTTTGGGGTTTAACCCTTAATCTGCTATGTTTCTAAAATGAACTTGTTCAGCTTTGAATTTGGAACATCCCGATCAAAGTTTTAGAAAATTCAAAATCAAAATACAAAGAAAAAAATAGCAGCCAACGGATGTGCAAGCGAAATCCGACGGCAAGTGGTAAATGCTTATTATGTTTGGTTCCTACTAATTAAAGGGCTAAAGGTAAAGTGTCAGAAATGTTTTGAAATGTTTAGTGAAAAGTGCTAATAATTATTTAAGATTCATTGTGACAAAAATATGTTGTATACGATTATTTCACAAATTAACATCCAAGATAACAAGGCAAAAAGTTGAAGCTATAATTTCAAATTTATCTTAAGTGTTGTAAACTGTAAACTGACATGACAGGAAGTTTATAACAGAGAAAACTACGCGTCAACTTTTGGTCGATATTAGACTTGTTATCTCAAATTGTGTAATTGATTACTGCCCAAACCCTTGCTTAAATATGATTTAATTGATTTCATCCAGATTCATTTATTGAAAGTGTTTAAGCACTGGTCCTAATATCTCATCATATTTCAAGTACCGCAAACAAGTGGTTATATATGTGTGAAAAACGCACAAGTAGAAGACAGCAAAACTTTCTCTTGTATTTGTATGACAACTTTACTATTTCATTAAATTAAAATATAGCAATGAGTTTGTTTGATTGTCCTCATATAACAGAAATAATCATTAATGTAACTGAAAAACATGCTGGTCGCTTTATTAGTAAAGCTTGAGTTGAGTTTCTGTCCATACTGACTCATTTGTGAATTATAACGTACTCTTTCTCCTCTTTCTCTCTTGTTTTATTTACCTCCAGCATGTTAAGGAAAACGGACAAGAAACTTTGCGTAAAAAGGGGTCCGTACTCGACAGCGAAAGCTGCATTTTGTGACCGAAAGGGCGGATGGACCCTCATTAAGCATTAACAACATACATACATACAACTTTGCTTAGACATTTTTCTGTTTTCGATAAATTATGTTCACTGTAATTCATTATTAGTGTCATTTACGTGATTGATATTCAGAAAGTACTTAATCGTTAGGCAAATGTGTATAAAAATAATCAACGCTATCAGCAAGGCAGTTTACATGTTCCAAAACCTGTTTGTAACATATGCTGACATCTTGTTTGACATTAGAGCTTTTTGTTTTAATTCCTTGAGAATAGGAATTATAGATGAATCCTTAATCGTCCCATACAGTGTCTCGTTTGTATCCGGTTTCCAATTTTGTAAACGTGCTCCCCAGTAGTGATTCATTCTAGCTATATCCCCATTAATGTCAATAGATTGTCCCATTCCTTCTATATGGTTATGGTGTATTCCAGCTTCACTGATATTTCTGGCTCGATAGAGAGGTTTATCTAGCTCGTTGGTTCTGTACGAATGCCGACGCTGTAAACGCTCTATTAACCATGCGAAATCTTTGGGATAACCCGAAAATATATAATTAGGGAAGGATATTTCAACACAGTCTGGATATTCAGATGTTACGTTTTTGATGAAACGTTTTAAAAATCCTGGTTTAGTGTCTCCAATAACAAACGGATATTCATCAATATCTACTGCTATGTGCCATTCACAACGATTTTTATAATTGTCTATCGAATGTTGATACGCCGATACTTGCGTTTTAACCATATCAAATGGAGTATTATTGTGCCAGTCGTGATAGAAAACCTCTTTTGGGTCAAACAACTTTCTACACCAATATTCTAGTTTTTCACCGATCTCTTCATACGTGTCATATAAGTAGACTTCATCTACTCCGGCATACTGCATGTAGCGTATCCATTGTTCGACCTCATATGTTGTAAGTTCTGGCTTATCTCCGCGGTATATCCGTACCATCACGACAGCACCAATGCAAAATATGTCTTCCACTGTTTCTTCCTTGTCAACTTCTGTATTAATTATCACCTTTTTAACTTGCCCGACATGTGCCGTGTCAATCACATGAAATCTCTCTTCGAGTCGCTGAACGCTTACAAACAAAACATATATTATTAATATCCATGCAGACAATGCGTACATTAAAATTTTGCTTTCTTTCCTTAAGAAAACCATGTTAAAACTATTCACTTGATTATAAGCATTATCTTAATATGCATGCAGTGCATATTTTCACAGGCATGTTTAAAATAATACGAAAGCCTTTGAAGGTAAAATCTATAAAATAAAAAAATCACGTATCAAACGAAAAATGAACCGGTGTTTATAAGTAAACATAAACCCACAAAATGAGAGCCAAATATATTTTCCCTTTTTTACCCAAATTGTAACATGCAATAATTCAACAACCATGAAAACTTAGCCATATTTGAAGCTAGGTTTTTAGTTTACTATTTTTTAAGTTATGATTGTGAATAAATGCAATAAAATGCCTTAAACATGACTTAATTGCGTTGATTGATGTCATTGGGTATGCCCAGTATTTATGTATAATATAAATAATTATCAAATTACATTGTTATTTTCCCTAACTTGAAAATTTTTTTTACCTGTACAAGCCCCCGGGGAAAAAGCCTTTTGCCCCAAAAGGTATAACCCCCAGGCCACGGGCCACTTATTTTTCAAATTTGACAGGGTAAAATTTTTTTTTTTAAATTTTTTGATGAATCCCCTTTAAAATTCAAACCAAATGTTTTTCCAAAATTTAAAGCTTTGGGATACATTCCCCAAAAAGTTAAACCCTTAAAAAAATGGTCGGGGTCTAAATTTCCTAAAATTTTTGATGTGAAGTACAAAACGACAACTCAATTTCAATTTCAATTAATTCACTCCATTGACCTTTAACAAAATAAGACATTCTAATCAGGTTTACACGTTCAAGTCCTAAAACGGCATGTTTAATATGCATAGTTATTGGCAATCTAACTTTAAAAGTTGGTTTTTTATCCCAGTAGTCTTTTGTCATTTTGCTTTTTTTAAAGTGGGCTATTTCACTAGTAAGCTTTCGTTGTTTTATTGGGATTTATTTTCACCCGTGGGCTTTTATTACAAATGTGTAATTAATGAAATATACTTTACTTTTATAACAATGAGCCTTATTCCTTCGGGGTATTGGTTGTTGTCGTTGTTTTTATTGTGTATGTTTAATTTGTTGTTGTTGTTGTAGTATTGTTGTTGTTTTTTTAGTTTGTTCTGTCTTTTCGTGATTTCACATAATTTTGTCATCGAGCATTGGTGTTATTTTGTTTTCATTTTGTGAATCCTTAAAAAAGTGTAGAACATCTTGCTATGACGCATTCCTTTCGGATTATTACTATATTACTCGTTACCCTTGCTTCACTGCGCCTTTTCCGTGGAATTACTTACCGTTGCTCTTCGCGATATGTCTTTTTCTTTACATTATTACCACATTAAATTTGATCCCTTGATTAACTACGCATTGTCCTTGAAATTAATAACCATTGCTTTTGACGGCACGCCTTTTCCTTTGAATAAGTAGTACTTCTTTTATTACAGTCACTTCAACACTATCTCCAGTTTTAGTGTTTTATTTCTGGAGGTATAATGATCCTCACCAGCTCTCGTATATTATCGAAACAAGTAAGGATTGATAAAAACATTGATTTGAAGGACATGCTCTTATCTGAAATACACTTGAAATGTTGATAATGCATTTTCATAGTTGCCTATTGTCATAACTAGCTACGTCCTACAAAATGTTGCAATAGTTTATTAAGTAATCTAGCTATCTGTCCTTATACTCAGATATTGTGTTTATATAAATATTTACACGGATTACACGCACGTACACCTAATGGTCCGTTCGTGCTTGCCTGAAGTAAATGCACGGATGGCCCCCTGAGATCTTCCTCCAGCTGGAAAGTCGCCATATGATCTTTATGGTTAGTGTGACGTATAACCAAATTAAACAAAATAAATAAATAAAAAAAGAGTCATGTATTTTAAACGAATAACAACGATACAGTTATTTTTCTTTAAATATTTAATATAATGGAACGAATTATCTTTCCGGAAATAAAAAGGAATTGTCTTTCAGAAGTGTTGCCATTTTGTTGTTGTACGGTTTATAGAATTCATACAACAGGTGTTTAGTCTTTTGTAACATGTCATAATGCTTCTTGGATTCGTTAGATACATTCAAATTCAGTATTTCCGATAATTTTCTTGAAGATAATGCACCTGAAACAAAAAGAACAAAACATCTTCCATGAAACTGAGTAACATTCTTTATCTTTGGGAAGCTTTGTTTATGTCTACAAGGAAAATGGCGTCATGGTTGACGTAATCATATTGGATGGTTAACTATTCTGTACATTCTTAAAAACTTTGTAATTAAATGCCAGACATAAGTTTATAGACTAATTGTATGTGATTTGAACATTAGCATTATTATGTAGTACAATCATAATTCACAACATTCACATGAAGCTATCTGTAAGCGGTTTCTAACTTATGTGTTTCTCACAGATATCCTGTTTTTGGACGGTATTAGATCTTTATAGATAGTTGCATTTGATTGCCACACACAGCACCACTTAAATAAGTAAAAGTCTGCTGAGTAATCAAGACATTCTATATACGCTAACTTTTAGACATGTTAAAACTTCAAACTTAACAAAATCTCATATAAATAGAGCATATGGTAAAACATAGCTCTGTTAGTATTACGACGCATCAACTTACTCATGTTAAGAAACTTGAACGTTTCTTTTAAAGTTTGTCTCGTTTTTGTTAGATATTGTTCCATATTAATGACAAATAATTGATCCTCCTCAAATACAGACAGAAGTTCTTCCATATAAAAGACATAAAAACCAGCTCGGAAACTTTCAGCCAAATACTTACTCCCCTGAAATATAAAATGAGTAAATGTTATATATTATCTCATGCTATTGCTTGGTTTATAGTTAATTTTTAAATACAATATTTTCATATTCATCGGCTAAATCAGTTGAATTAGATGGGGTGGAAACTAGATCAAGCAAGAATAATATTGCACTAGTATCACCGGTGATCATACAAAAAAGAAAACAGGTTTGTATATATAGATAATAAAAATATGTCAATAAGATTAACATATCTAAGGTGAGACAAAATAGTTTCATATGAAATGTGTAAAGTGAATAACAATATTTTCCATTTAAAGGCACAATATGCAGAAAAGGAGAGTTACATAGTAATTGTTTAAGAGATATAACTGTAAAAAGAGTTGAATGAAATAGTTGGAATTTAAAATTTTCCTTTTACTGAGCTTAATTCATTTCTAAGAGAGCTGACCTTTTTGGCAGATACTGGTAGTCAAGTTTAAGAACGTAGGCCCGTGACACTAAAAGCGGAAACATTTTAATTAGTTAACGAGAAAACGTAGCAGACAAGTAGGAAAAAAGAAAGAGTATCCACCATATGTAGAGAGTTATTACATTGAATGGTATTGAAGTTACATAGGTAAAGAGGGATTAGATGAAAGGTGAAATGCAATGAAAACTAGAAATGAGGCTGATCCTTTGACCCAGAACGTGTCCCGTATAATTCACGAGAACAGTATCATGGTTAGAGAAACCCCAAGAAAAGTTTCAAATGAGAAAGCACTACGTCTGGTGTCAAATGCTTTACATTCTTTGGAACCTGGATATGAAAGGAACCTGAATATATGGATATGAAAGGAAACAACATTTTGTACTACCTGTGGAAGTCCTTTTTCAAATTCTTCATCATAAATACAGCGTCTCATCGAGAATTTATCAAAGCATATCGTGTATTCGTCTATCAATGTTTTGGCAACATGATGAAACTTGTTCGCTGCTTCATGTTCATCAATATTATGTTCACTACTTAGTTTAATCTGATGCATAAAGTCCGAAAATAGTCTGAAAGTTAAAATCGAACATGTATAATTATAATGCTAGTATTCTGATTGTTATGAGTATATAGATTGTGTAGAATTTGAACATTATTTTGCAATTCATTTGGTATTTTGACATTTTCAGCTGAACATGTAAGTGTACGTGTATAATCATAAACACAAATTATTAACATTATTTGACAAAAAAGTGCAAAATGTAAAGACAGTAGCAGTCCTTTAAATCAGAGGGCATTGTGATATACTACATTTGTACATTATTATGCCATCAATTTTAAGGGGTTTTTTTTCTTTCCCTTTTTTTCTTGTTCTTTTTTTATTTCATGACTTTCACTTACATGACCTAATGTAGCTAGAACAAAGGTCACTGCGGATTATAATTTGATATTTAATTTTGTTACGCAAGAATCACTTCCGTGGTTCTTCTTACAAACGTACACTCAAAATAAGAGATAACGAACAACCATTACAGCAAGTTATGAGTAATAAATGCTTGTCTATTTATAAAAACCAAAAGACAATAATTTGTTGTTTTTTTAATTTACAATCCGCTTAGTTAACCGTCTGAAAGACGAATGAAGTTTCTTTCTTTCTATTCGATTAATTTACTATTTCGACTTATTTTAATTTGACTGATTCTGTTCATAAAAGCTAATTAAATGTGAACTATCTTTTCACCCCACCCCCTAGCACCGGGTTAAAACAACAGAGGCACTTACCTTGACACTGGATTTCTAAAAATAATGATAATCTTTACATCAGGCGTCAAATGTTTGATATAATGAAAATTGGTATAACGTGGTTCCGTTAATCCTTCGTTGCCGGGCATCAGCTTCCAGCCGGTGTGCATGTGAAGATTTGCTGGCGTGGCTTCCGCTTTGAAATAAATTAAAGGGTATAAATGAGCCGCGTCACGACAAAACCAACATAATGGGTTTGCGACCAGCATGGATCCAGACCAGCCTGTGCATCCGCGCAGTCTGATCAGGATACATGATGTTCGCTTACAAACCCTGATAGCGAACAGCATGGATCCTGATCAGACTGGGCGTATGCGCAGACAGGTCTGGATCCATGCTGGTCGCAAACCCATTATGTTTGTTTTGTCGTGACGCGGCTCAAATCTATATCTTATGAATTTTTTTTATAAAATCTATCAACAGAAAAATTAAATTGGTTCAATTATTATATGGTTGATTCCCAAATGAAGTAACAAATAATGTCTCTGTTATTTAACACATGAATAATGTACGTTAAAAGAATAAAATGTTCCGGAACAAAATATTATTTTGTTATTTTAAGTAGGGTTTTATCCAATTAGCTGCAGATCTCGCTTTAAGGCTATTTATTGCCATTTTTATTTCATAAATGCATTTTGGAAGTATTCTCTTTTTAAATCCGAACAATAATTTATTTTATCAGATATATATCTTTATACACCTTAAGCGTTTAAAGTTTAACAATATTATAATAATATGTGTAAGGGTGTATAATGTCCTTTCTTTAAACTTAGTCTCAATACAGAGAAAATTTAAGAAAAGAAACGTGTAAATCTTATAATCGTCTCTAAAAATCATACGGCTGACTCACGCCATTATATAATTTCATGAAAAAAGAAAGTACTGATGTAGGCGAATTTCGAATTTTGAACGATTATTTGTTAAATTAAACTCGAATAAACATTTTCATTATAGGAGAAATGTGTATATTATATGTATTCTAGGCTTACTGAGGGTCCCTCCTAGCTTTCAGCCACTGAGAGAACGAAGTCTGTTTTATGGTTCAGACTTTGGCAAGTTGCACTGTTTTAACTGATCAGGGGAGGTAATTGGTAGTTTATATTCTGCACAGACAGATGAGCTGTGCGCTTTTGAAAAGTGTAGTGCGAAACGCGCAAACTGACTTATAGCATCTTGTACTGTATGAAACACACACACAATAAAATGTTTTTCTTGTTGTTGATGTTGTTGTTGTTGTTGATGATGATGTTCTTGCTGATGTTGTTAGTTTTTTGTTGTTGTTGTTTTTTTTTCCACGCTATTGTCTATATTTACATATTCGCAATTTATTTATTTATCTATTTATTTATTTATCAATTTATCAAACCACTTCATTAAGAATATGATTATTTGTCAGAGAAAACCGCGAGCAGCAAAGATCACAGAAAGAGGAAACGAACGTCGCATAGGAACTTACCAGTTATGCATTTATTAGTGGTGACCCTCCGTCTCGTGCAATTCTGAATGCCGTCTGCTGCACTGTCAAACATTGAGATGTAAAACTTAATACTACGATTATCAATACCTTTCTGGATAGTATCTGCAATAGTGTTGGTTTAAAAATAAAAAAATGTGAGATTAAATTTTAAAATAAAGCTGGTTTACTTTTTCTCCCTGCAATAATAGGTGAGAATAATATGTTTTACAGTAATCAGCTATAGTGTGGGGTTAGAACTAAACAATTTTACTGACGCAAACCCGTTTACGTGAAAGAAATCGATAAGAATTTATAACAATATAAGTAAACAAAATAAATAAATAAAAAAAAAACCCAACTAAGATGGATGGATGGATGGATGGATGGATGGATGGATGGATGGATGGATGGGGATGGGTGGATGGATGGATGGATGGATGGATGGATGGATCCGTGCGCCAATACATCTGTCCGTCTGATCTTAGAGTATAACCATTACAGAGTTAGGACTTGTGCACAACTTTACATTAAGAGACAATTGTAATTTCTGGGATAAAAAGGTGACTTGCGGGATTGAAAAACATCAAAGAAACAAACTCTATAATGACAATTCCCTTAAGATGTCCGTCTGTACGGCGGTCGCTCATAATTAAATAATTAATTCATTGATTTATATCATGATTGATAATTGATTAACAATGTCAATTTCTAACTGATTAATTAATATCTTTAGTGATTGACATTATTCATCAATAACCTCAAATAATTAATAAATCAATCAATCAATCATGAAATTATAAGAAAATAAATGATCAAAATTAATTAAATAAGTAAATACAGTAATACAAATAAATAAATAAATAAATAAATATATAAATAAAAATGGATTCATTAATTTAAAATGAGTTTATTCTTAAAAGAAATACTCACTTATAAAATCGGATCTTTCTGTGATAAATTTAGTGTCTATACCGGCGCGTAACCTAGGAAACCATTGTGCCTCCTTGAAACTTGGTGTCTGAAATTCTGGATGCGCTGCGATTCTGTTGAAAAAGTCAGAGGTACCACTTTTCTTAACTCCTGTAAAATGAAACATTTAAAGAAATATAGCAAGCTATTATAATAACCAACTCAGAAAAAAGATGATCAGTATTTAGCTCTTAATCTACTGAATTTATGTAATGGATTTTTTGTTCTGCAGTCCATGTGAAGTTTAGGGAAAATCTTAATAAAATGAGCCGTGTCATGACAAAACCAACATAATGCGTTTGCGACCAGCATGGATCCAGACCAAATAGCCGTTGGATACTATATTTTGATAGATGAACATTTTATTGTGTTTTCATATATACGTCTTGTGCGTTAATTAAAGACACACTCTCTGATAAAATATCTTAGGATATGGCCATAAAGACATAAAAATAACGCAGTTTTATAGTTTGCAAACCAATGAAAATAAGAGACGCCGTGTGATATGACCGAATTCGCTTAAACAACTTGACTTGTACATGGCAAATGTTGGTTTGTTTGTTTGTTTTTAGTGAACATGAAATACATATTATTGAAAAGTAAGAAAAAATAGATATTTTCTAGAGCATAAAACACGATTGAAAATATATATTTATAAATAAATTATATCTATAATAAATTTATAAATCTCGTTTCTATGAGAGATACGTTCGATAATCACTAAAAAGTGGCAGTTATATGACGTCATTACATTCTTCTATGTGCGCTCAATTTGTGCACTATATGTCTTTTAATGGAGAGAGACTTTTGTAATGTAACGTGTATTAAACTGTTATTTTTAAGCACCTCGTCGTAAAGTATAAGATAAATAATAATGTATACCTATAATGTAGAAATATGGCAGACAATGTAGTCTGCCATCTTGAAACAATGGATTGCTGACGTCACCAATGAAGCATGGATTTTTGTACCGTTGGTCAAATTTAATTGGTGGCTGAAAGCAATATACGACAATAACATGAATATTTATAAGATGATTGTTTCATTACTTGAAACTTTCTTTTTATTATACACATGTACGTATAAATGAAATATTGAGAAATATTGATGACACAAATTGCGTATTTTCATTTTCCGTATTTTCAGTTTAGTGAAGCATATTTTCCGTATTTCCACTGGTGTCATGCCGGACTACTTTCTTAATACACACAATTCTAGGGAATGTGTTTAAAATTCAAAAAGAGGAAAATGTATAATAAACAGAAAATACAGAAAATAAAGTTTTTTTCGATTAACAGGATTTATTTTCATCTTGTGCTATGAAAATTATCATATTTCACTCTACATAAAATAGCCTGAAGGTAGTTATGTCGTAATTTAAAAGGTACTTGTACAACCACTCATGAAATATTGATTTTCATACCACTTGATGAAAATAAATCTTGTATTCATAGAAAAAACTTGGATATCCTCTGTTTATTCAAATAGATATAAAATATTTTTTCTAAACTTACGCAATATAATAATGTAACATCTTTTTACTTTCAAGTATCGTTAAAATTACGACATAATTACCTTCAGGCAATTTTATGTACATTCTTACAAGTAAGTCAATATATTAGAAACACGGTTATTAAAACAATATTTACACGTTATATAATATGGGTGTATAAAGTTCAAACGTAGCCAAATAATATCAGATATAATCAGTTTAATTGTTTTGACAACTGTATCGATAAAAATACCGTTAAAATAAGTTGTACAGTCCCTACGGCAAATATACCAATCATATAGGAGTGTTGGCCCATTGGTTTAGGTGTTTGCCACTCAACCAAGAGACCGATAATGCTCTGGGACCATATTAGAGCCGCGACCATATTTCCAGTACTATGTATACATAGTTCCTGACTACGAGTTGTAGAACGTTAAAAAAGATCACATCTGGGTTAAAACCGGTGTGCTTTAAGTTACTGGGTATGTTTAAAGCTGCATGCCTCCAGATGAGCCAAATTATTAAAAAAGAATGAAACACTAGAAAAATGTACTAAGATTTTAAGAGAGATAAAATACGCACGACATCAGTAATAATTTACATGTTCTGTTCGATTAATGGCTGATTTTGCAGTATTTATCAACATATTTCTATCGCTTGTCTAACGCACTCAGGGCTAGTTTTGCATATTTTGACATCTTTTTGTTTGGTAATTTACGTAGAATGGTGATGTTGTTTACAATGTGTTAATGTTAAACAAAAGCATGTTGGTGCACTTTTTGCTGAATATTAAAAGAAATATGCTTGTACATTGTACATCGAAATTATGGTGGCTGATTTGTGCCATTTGGGGCGAAAACACGAATGGCACAAATCAGCCACCATACGAAATAGATTACTTGAAGCTTTAAAATTTTACTTACAAGACCCATGATGTCTATAATTTTCCTTGGTGTTTTATTGGTTAGTTTTAACAGTTGATCTGCATACTCGGATTTCTTAGGTTTGCTTTTGTGCAGTTTTGATTCTTGACTTTCTTTCTTCTTTGTTCCGGCTTGTTTATCTAAAATATATGTTTTTATATTAATTGAAATAACTATGAAAATGCAACTTTTGATTGGCTAACATAACTTTATATATACTCGTATGAACCGTGAAAAAATTGACCTCTTTTATAATAAGCTAATTATTTCACATATTAAACCACTATTATTTTTAGCTCATTACTTGCACATGAGAATAACTCAACTTAACTTTATTTAAGTAAAGGCTGTTTGTGCCAGCAGAAAGTCTGCCGTTCAAGCAGTCTATCTGTGCTAGAGGCTCGTGCACCCTAGCACACCATTCTCGTCGTCTTAGCCTTCTTCTTAAGGCCACTCCTCTCGGCATAAGTCAGGGCACCGGTAGCTGTTCTGCATTAAAAGCGCCATCCCGAGTCTTCAAATCTTCTGCCGATGCCCTGTGCCTTCGCAGCGACGAGCACGCTCCAAGAGGAAGTGAGAAGTGGTAATGAACACCGTCGGCTATGTACGAAATATATGTGCCGCGTCATGAAAAAACAACATAAGGGGTTTGCGACCAGCATGGATCCAGACCAGCCTGCGCATCCGCACAGTCTGATCGGGATCCATGCTGTTCGATATCAGTTTATTTACTTGTTATAGTGTCTGTAAGCGAACAGCATGAATCCTGATCAGACTGCGCGGATGCGCAGGCTGGTCTGGATCCATGCTGGTCGCAAACGCACAATGTTGGTTTTGTCGTGACGCGGCTCATATAGGAACCGATGATGTCTTAGCTGTAGATCTTCATTGTATGCATTTTTCAAGATAACAAAAAAATAATGCATGTAATTGTTGTTAATCTGGCCTTATGCAATGAGTCTCCAAGGATCTGACGTGTTAGAATCAATCGGCTAACATGTGGTTATCACCAATATGTCAGTAAGATATAAACTTTAGACATGCCGCTATATACAACTTTTAAACAACAACAACATAAATAAATAAATAAATAAATAAATAAATAAATACATAAAATTGTTTATAACACAGCTGCAATAGTGTCTATAAAGGCATCTTTATACTATAACAGTTATTTAAATGTTACATTAATGCGTTAACATCGATAAAAATCCCCCTAAAAACACGTTTGAAATTACTATAAAAAGACTTATATAATAAAGTTCGATTTCTTCAGAAATTTTTTTATCTAACCTGTTATTTTCCTTGCAGCATCCAAGTATCTGTTTAATATTATACAGTATTATACAATATTAGTATAATACGGGTTACTTAGACCAAACTAAATATGGTTTTAGGGGAACCAGTCTCAAAAAAAGTTAGATAGGATCGGGAGTGAGCTTTTGGTGCTTTTGTTGCTGTTATTCATATTTCAAAGGTTTGGGTATTTCTATTGTCATACAAAAATCTTATAAGGGAGCCACATTCTTTTACTAAATTATTATTTAAATTTTGTCTCTTGCATGTCAGCTACATGAATGCTTACCGAAAACATGTTTAATCCTTTATTCCTCATCATTGTACAATTTCATAATATTTATACATAAAATTATACATATACAGTGCCATTTTAGAGAATTGATGGTGAATACTTAGCATTATTTACGGACATTTACACATTTGTACACCAACTCTTTAATAGAAAGGTTAGATGTTCATTGTTATTCCTGTAGCCACTTTATTACAATACCAGGTTGAAATGATATTTATTGTTGCACTTGTGTGTAAAAGAAAATGTGTCATGAAACAGTTGAAAAGTTTTTGCTTACCTTTTATCTTATCATGATTAACAATATTGTTCTTTTTAAGTTTAGCACTGGCATTACTATAAGCCACGGCTTTTGACTTATGCATATCGCTAGTTTTACTTTGAGTTGGATGTCCTTGAAATGAATTATAACTGTCTATAATTACATAGTTGATCGCGAAAAATAATGAAATTAAACATAGCCATATTAGAATTCGTGGTAACTTCTTCAAAAACGTAACAGCCATTGTTTCCATGGAACCAAAATTGCGATTTTCACTTGCACTTAAACCTATATTATCTTTTTTGTCAGTTTTGTCTTATTCGCATATTTCCTCGGTTATTGCTTTTTAGTATATACATATATGTCACTTCTCTCCCCTAAGTACTGTTTTTTCCTATTCTTCTTCACTTAGAATTTGTGGTGTTATTTAGAGGCAGTGTTAATTCCACGTTTCTATAAAAACTTTATTTTATATAACTGAATCACTAAACTTAACATTCGCGAATATTCTTTATAAAGTCACTGTATATTAGTGTTTACTTTTCAATAGACTCTCTTTTACATTTAATGCTTTTATTCCTTCTTCGTTTATTTTTTTCCTTATGAAATACCAATATTAAGTATGTTACTCCATGTAATTCAATATATTTTAACATGAATAGAAGTTTTTCCCAACTTATTACTTTCCCGTATAAGAACTCCCTCTGGCATTTGTTTTTTAAAACTGACAATTAATTCAATTTCAAAGTTAACAATCTTTTATCCCTTCAAGCGACATTTTGTAAATTTAACACTTATTGTCTTGTAATTGAAATGCGTTTGTAATTATTTGTACATGTACCTAGTTGTATGATTTAAACCTATCGTTTAAGAAAGAGTGTAAATATTGATTACAAATCGATAGCATTTAAAATAAGTTGGTTAGGTATTTTTTCCACGGATACTAAACGAATTTTCAAGATTTCAGATTAAGTTAAATTTGATATCTCAAACATAGAAAGGTATATACGCTATAACGTGTATAAAATTTATTTCAAAAGGTCTTTATTTTCAGACTTATATATCCTTCTGTTTGCTTAACCCAGATACTTTTTATAACAAAGACTTTTATAACAATGGGATAAGCAGTTCTAAAAATAAACAAAATCCCGTCCAGACCCATACTATAAATTACATACTTATTATATCTTGTCTTTATACATTCTAAAAGTTTAAGGTCGGTGGTTGTTATCAAACTTTTAAAATGTATAAAGACAAAATATAATGAGTATGTATAGATGATTTTAGTACATTTATAAGGAGACAACCATTTAGGATTTCGTACAGTAATAAGATTTCTTTCTTCCATTTTAATATTAACAACCCTAATGTTATTACTCATACAGTTATGTTGTCGGTATAAATATTAGTACAATTTAATTATTCAATGCTTGGAATATGCTATTTTACTTGTAAATTTTTAAGAGATATTAATTATGATGTGTTTATATTGACATGTAAATGTGTATAATTATGTAAATAAGGGAGATAAATCTACAGTTGATATTATAGATCTCTGTATAATGGACTGAGGAGTTGCCCCTCTTATAAACTAGAACAGTCTGTTATAATTCCTAAAAGGATGGCTAAACAATTAACTGTATGTATATTGTTTTAATTGTATATAGGTATGTATAGATCAGACTATAATGAAATAATAAATAATGATAATATATAGAGAATACATGGTTGTTTCGGTATAGAGAAGGTTTATCCGGTGAGCGAGTGAGCTTATTAGCGAGCCAAAATTCATTTATTAAGCCAGAGCCTGTAAGCGAGGGGTTAAATTGTTGCAAACAACCGTTGATATACGGTAATATAAAACGTCAGGCATTTTTATAACGAATTTAAAATACAGAAGAATTACTTTATTTGAGGAAAAACGAAAATTAGTTCAATCGACAGCAAACGTGTATAAATCATATATACTTCAGAATTATTTAATAAAATGCGACTTTACAAACTTGAAGTATTATAAATGAGTTACATACATGTCAGATCATAACATAAAAGAGATTATCATATGTAACTTCAATAAATACCATGAAAATATCAAGTAAAAAGCAAAACTTTATGGCATTATGCTTAATTTTTTTCGATGTCAAGATGAGTTGAATAAGTAATTATTTCAAGAGATTGACAATTTTAATGGTAATTGACCATTGATGAAGAAAATGTTTAGAAAAAAATATAAAAACCATTTATATTATAAAAAGACCACCCGTTCTTTTTAAAATTGATCCTATATATCCTACAATATTTATTGAAATGCCCATGTGTCACGTGGTTTATTGATTATATTTGCAAATTAAACACAATTATGGCAAAATGTCATGTTATTTTACTTTTACCTGTGCACTCACCATTTACAGTTAGATAGGCATGATGCCACTTTAAATAAATAAAAAACATTAATAGAAAGTCTGTCGGTTGTATGCCTAATTTTTTTTAAAAATCATGTGAAGATTTAAGAATTGTGTTTCTCAATGGTAATAATTCCGTAACATATTATGGATATTCTAACGTGACCACGTGGTTAAGGTGTCTACCTCTATACCATAAAACTTCGGGACCTTCCCTGATAACAACATGGAGTCAGTACTGATCAAGTCCAGGAAACAAACTTGAGAGTGAGTAATAAATGTTGCAAGAACTTGCCAATAGATGTGCATAAAGTATGGTGTTGAACATACAGATATACTGTTTACACAAGGGCATGCACATGGACAAGTTAAATTAAGCTTAAGATCTTGTAAATGAAATAGCACACGAAATCGCCAGGCCGCTAAAACGCCTATGTCATGCGGGCATCTCCAGGCTAGCACGCTCTACTTAATTTTGCCTTAACGTGGAGACCTTGTAATTAGAACTGCGTTGAAGTTAAAACAATTTGTTACTCATGGTGGACTCCGAAAAAATATGCGTTTTAAAAAACTCGCAGTTTTTATACAATGATGGAACAAGATCGCTCGCCCGCTGTTTATTTAGCTAGCAACAGGTGCTGAATATTGTCTTAATATACAACAAAAGGCGGACTGATAGGTATGTAAGGTGGACCTAGAAAAATGGTGTTAAACTTTCTATACTTGAAGACGGAATTGCCGCACTGACTAAAACTACTATTCTACGCGGGCATCTCACGGTCAAGTATCTTGGTGCTTACAATGCCGTGAAGCATCTACAAGCTTTCCACTGGTTAATTGGCAGCATATATCGAAACAATGAATAAATTAAGGTGGGTTCCGGAAAATCGTGCCTTTTTATGAATATTCGTTAAAGAACGATGTCATGAGGGTATCTAGCGGCAATCTTTCTTAGGACAGAGAAAAGTGTCTTATATTTCCAAGAAAATAAACCTCCAATCTTGTGCGCTAGCCAATGCTAAACAAACGAGAACCTTGGACCCTCTGATTTATATTGCTGAAAGGAAGAGAGTCGAAGCTATCGCACTGGGTTATTATCTTTATATAATACTCTTAATATGTCATCTCCTCAAAATACAGCTATTAAAATTATCATTATTATACATAACTGCATGTTGTATTCATATAATTGCATGTGAACATTACTGATTGTGCAAAAAAAAAGTCAAAACACGTGATAATGCATTTTTAGTTTTCAGTTAACATGATTTTATCCTTTTTCCGATTAGTCTGTGATACCATACAGAAAGTTTTTAAGTCACACGGATATATATTTTATTTTTCAAAATCTTGTGAAGTTAGGAGGTTAGCGCCTCGTAACACATGTAAATGCACGTCACTCTATCTATATGTCACTTCACAACATTATCAAACTTGTTGCCGACAGATTGTCAAAATGTTATTAGCTCATTTTAGCTTTAATAAAAAAAAATATATATATATTCATCGCTTACACAGAAATATTACCCTTTCATATGTATAACCATTTATATAGTTATGTTTGGCAATAGTATTTTGATCACTTATAAATGTTTAAGAATGACCTGTCTATAGTAGATTAGTTTTTCAACAGTGGTCATTTTTGCACCCCCCCCCCTCCCCATGGTCAATTTTCAACATGAAAAATGGTCCATGGGGGCCGGGTTCAAAATTTTAATGTTACACCGGCAATAAAGTTGATACATTATGTTTAACAAAAAGAGGCAAATAAGTGCATTAATGAGCCTTGTATTAATTAGCATTTGTATTATTGACCATGTTTTAAATGACTGTAACTTCTAAATAATCATTTAATGGAAGGAATCAAATTTTGAAGCAAGATACGTATGGAAAGTTGGAATTTTTAAAACAAATCTCGGCTTGCAATAAGTGCAATGAATTCATTTTCTTGGGGTTTATTTGGTGAAGTAAATGAGTTTAGTTTCTTTGTCTGATAGATAGAAGCCATGAACTGCTTTTTATTAAATCCATTCTTTATGGAAAGTTTTGATGTTACATTATGTATTTTAAATTATGCTATCTATTGACAGGGCTTTACCAAATTAAAATAATACCTTCCTACCGACCCATTATTTTTTCGATGTTACCAAAATTAAACCTTTTTAGGGTTTTAAATATGTACCAACGGAGGTCATAGAAAAATGGGCGCATGACAATCGAACCAGAACATCTTTTCCATTTATTCTGTAATGTTTTATTCTAATTTGAATAAAGTACACAATAAAATCTTGTTTTACATTTTAAAGCAGCACGCCTCCAAAGTTCAGTTATTTTTTTATGAAAATATAAATTATATTGTCTTAATTTTAAAATGCTTTCTAGCAAATAAATTTAATACACCAAAATACATTTCCTTTCCCGTAAAATTATCTATAACGTGCTGAATATGTAGAAACACTTTTTATTCCAGTAAAAACGGGGTAGAAATATGCAGCTTTAATAAAGATTTTATGTTTTACATCAGTATGTAAAAGATTATATGGCAATAAACGTTCATATAACTTATAAAAAATGAAATATAATACACTCTGACATAAACGTATAAACACGCTAATAATAATAATAAAACAAGCAAATTCGTTGAATTTATATCCCCCGCCGAGTACTGGTTATTATTAACACAACAACTGAAGACATAAGGCTTTATTTATATATTAATCATGGCATAAACAGTAATATTCTTTGAACTTGATAAATATTCAGGGCAATAACAGAGCCATAACTTTGTGTTAAATAGTAAAATCTGGAAATGCCAATGAGATGTATGCATACTACATAACTAATCAAGGGCCATAAATCTGAGTTATAAGTATCTGACTGGAACAAGGCGACTATATGCACATCTCCTCTTAGTATCCCATAAAGTTTCATTGAATTCCAGCCAGTAGTAGCAGAGAAGTAGCGAGGAAACAAATATTCTTCTATATGAATAATATCACTAATCAAGGGCCATAACTCGGAGTTAAAGTGTCTGACCGGAACAAGCCGACGATATTCGCATCTCCTCTTGGTATTGAAGGTTCCCATAAAGTTTCGTTGAATTCCAGCCAGTAGTTGCAGAGAAGTAGCGCGGAAACGATTTTTAATCCATATGCATACTGCATAACTAATCAGGGGCCATAACTCTGAGTTAAAGTGTCTGACCGGAAGAAGCCGACGATATGCGCATCTCCTCTTGGTATTGATGATTCCAATAAAGTTTCGTTGAATTCCAGCCAGAAGTTGCAGAGAACTACTCCGGAAACGATTTTTACTCTATATGCATACTTCATAACTAATCAAGGGCCATAACTCTGAGTTTAAAGGGTCAAACCGGAACAAGCCGACGATATGCGCATCTCCTCTTGATATTGATGATTCCCATAAAGTTTCGTTGAATTCCAGCCAGTAGTTGCAGAGAACTACTCCGGAAACGAAATTCGGACGGACTGATGGACGGAAGGACGGACGGACAACGCCAAAACTATATCCCCCTCCCGATTCCATCGGCGGGGGATAACAAAGTAAACACAACAAATAGAACATGTATACTCATTTTCAGTCTTGCTTCCTAAATAAAAATTTTTACAATGAAATAAGCAAACATACAACGTAAAAAAGGAGACACTATATTTTTAATGAATTAGTTAATTAATGAATTTTTATTTTCAATTTAACTGGTGTCATTTTTTGGAAGTTTATTTTCTGCTTCCAAAATCTAAAGTACTAAAATAGGCCATAATTTAACTCCTTACTTCTTGATATATCAAACTTTATAAAAAAATAAAACGCTTGATTAACATAAAGGGAAATTATCTAAAACACTTATATGTCGCTATATAGTATATGTGCAATGCTATAGGTTTCACTAAAAAGACAGTTTAACATACACAAAGATTATTTACATATGCATGAAAACAAGTAAAGCTTTAAATGTATTGACTCAATGCTTTGTAAAAAAAGATAATACAATACAGCTAATCTCTCTCAAGACAGGTATTTATAAGGATACCAGCGATTTGTATATCAGTTGTAGAAGTGTCCGGCCTATGCAGTTGCTAATGATTAATAGTTAATAACAACACTGAGATTTCACTAAGCTAACTTTGCCTTCTTTGTTGTATTATATTTAAGACATACTAGAAACTAGGAAACGCGTTGAAATCAGTTCCTAGCCAAATCATGTAGCATATACTTTTACCATATTTTCACTTGTTTTAATAGCCACAACGCACTTAATATTTCTAATCACAACTATTGTTCACTCGCATTAAACAAACACATTCAGAAGCACATGTTTAAATAAAATAAATCCGGTAAAATAATAGGTTATTCTGCAATCACAACTTTTCAGTCCTTTCTTTAAAGCTTAGGTCTAGTTTTTAATGTAGTAAAATCAATAAAAGTGGATGAAACAGTATAGTATTTGTTGTAATTTTAACTTAATCTGCACATAACATTTCCTTCAGGTGATGTAAAGAAAAATGAATCACTACAAACTGTATACATAAATTCGTGACAGTAATTGGTGGTCACTTTAAAAGGCCCATAACCCACACATGGAATCACACTGATAATTGACCCTTTAAAAACTTTAAAAACGAGCAAGCGACATAAAACTTTAAAAGTACTGATCTTATTGACCTGGTGCTTAATTTCTGTTCAGGAAACGCGTTTCTGAAATATATAGTTCTTTAGATAGAGAACTTTTCGCTAACTTATTCACATATAATGTGAGACAATACATTTGAAAAGTAATCTAAATGAAATTATAACAAAAAATAAACGTCTTGTAGAATCTTGGCAGGCAGATTGGATCAAATTCCTAATTTATGTGTAAGATCTAGAAAGATGTTTTTACAAATAATACTAAATTCTTCTTATGTACATTAATGCTTTTTTATTTGATCTAAATTCCTGTATACTGGCGGGATGCTCAGTTTATATGTAATTTGATGATAATAGCGGAGTGTTCATTTCGCAAATGTCATGTCATATATATTTAACACGCTTCAAGGAGCTCCTGAAAAAATACTACTTGAAACACTTTCACTCTGTGTTTTGTTTTTATGCATTTTTGCTCTAGGTATTTTGGGCAGATATATTCATTAAAGAAAAATAAACCCCAGTTGGATACGGTTTACAAGTATCCAGAGATTATCTCGATTTGGAACTGTATATGAGGTCGTGTCCATGCTACTATTAGGGCTATTGGTTTGAAGACACATTTTGAAGAAAAAAATTTTTTCACTTGACTGCAAACCATCAACTGACGGCAAACCTTGCATGTAAGATATACAATGAGCTATTTTAGTACATGTTGCACGGCATTTAGCAATCAAGTCAGCCTCTAAGATTGCAGTAAATCTCTCTGTCACAACTGACGCCACGTCTTTCTTGAAAATAAACCCAACAACCTCTGTGATTACTTTACAAATTATACCAATCGGAAATGGAAGAAAATTGCACGCCTCTAATGCACCAATGGCTCCCGTTGCAAATTTATTTAATCCTATGATGACATCATCATATTTGAATGGTGGATTTCTTCTTCCAGTTGTTTCATCTATACCACTGTAGTTTAAACCTGTTAAAATGTGTAAACAATTGACCAGTTCTAATTTAATATCATTGTCAATATCTAAACTTTGTATCTCTAAAGTAAGACTTTTAACGTTAACTGCGTTAATTTCTTGTAACGAAAGAAGCCTTAATGCACTATCACATATTCATGTTTACCATATTATAGCCAGCACACACTAAATAATTATCGTCTTATCACAACAATAGGTTACTCGCATTAAACAATCACATTCAGTCGCATATGTTTAAATAAAAGACGAAAACGAAAGAGATATTCACAATGCTATTTATAAATACAGCAAAATAATAGGTTATTCCCCAATCACAACTTTCCAGTACTTTCTTTCAAGCTTAGGTCTAGTTTATTAATGTAGTTAAAGCAATAAAAGTGGATGAAGCAGTATAGTATTTGTTGTAATTTTAACTTAATCTGCACATAACATTTCCTTCAGGTGATGTAAAGAAAAATGTATCACTACAAACTGTATACATAAATTCGTGACAGTAATTAGTGGTCTCTTTAAAAGGGCCACAACTCAGACATGGAATCTCACTGATAATTGACCCTTTAAAAACTTATAAATTTCTGGTTTAAGTTTTACTATCAAGCGACATAAAATTTTAAAAGTACTGATGTTATTGACCTGGTGCTTAATTTCTGTTCAGGAAACGCGTTTCTGAAATATATAGTTCTTCAGATAGAGAACTTTTCGCTAACTTATTCACATATAATGTGAGACAATACATTTGAAAAGTAATCTAAATGAAATGATGACAAAAAATAAACGTCTTGTAGAATCTTGGCAGGCAGATTGCAGTATCAAATTCCTACTTCATGAGTAAGATCTAGAAATATGTTTTACTAATAATTCTAAATTCTTTTTAATATGTACATTTATGCTTTTTATTCGATCTAAATGCCTGTATACTGGCGGGATGTTCAGTTTACATCAGATATATATTCATGTAGTTTGATGATAATAGCCGAGTGTCCATTTCGTCATATATATTTAACACACTTCAAGAAGCTCTTGAAAAAATTCTACTTGTAACATTTTTACTTTTTATGCATTTTTGCTCTAGGTATTCTTGTCAGATATATTCAGTAGATAAAAGTGTTTTCCACTTTGGTAGCTTCTTCTAGTATCCAGAGATTATCGGGATTTGGATCTGTGGATGTGGTCGTGTCAATGCTGTCAAAAGCCGAAGTGGTTTGAAGACACCTCTTGAAATCAGTTCCTAGCCAAATCATGTAGCACATGCTTTCTTCTGGTTTTTCAGGCCGTACCCTCAAAATATACAACAAAGCGTTGTCTGCCGTTGATTCATTATCTCCATCATCTTTGAGGCATAGTTGGTTACGTGTATTGTAATATATTTGTCTTGGAGGTTGGGTAATGTGCGACCAAATGGTAAAAAAATTTTGCTTGTTTGCAAACGCTCGGAATTCAAAAATAGTACAGACTCCGCAATCGAAATAAAGACCAGAATGCAGTATAAATCTTTTAATCCTTTGTACCATAGAATTGCCATATCTTTTATAAAAACCCCGTAATGTTCTCATTCTGAAAAGCCTTCCACTCAGCTCACTTAAATCATCTATGACAAGTCTATGTCTGTCAAGAAAGTGTCTTAGTATCAAGCAATCCTTACGGAACAAGCGACAAAATAGTCTCACACTGCCAACTGTTGGTTTATACAGGAACCTCAAGACACAGCTGTCATTTGTTTTTTGTGCGCTAAGGACATTTCTAATTGAACTGGCCTCATTTGAAAAAAGGGACTGTATGGCGAATCGGTAGAGAAGAAATAACTCCCTGGTAGTCGCCAAGCAACAGTATAATTGCGCGTGTTCAAAAAGATTTGCCTGTATAACGTCTGCTGCACCAACCATTTGTTTGATCTTTTCTCCAAGTAAAAGGACTTCGTCGAGTCCGGTTAGTATTGGGACATCGCTTGCGAGAAGTTGCAAATGATGCAATCTTTGATTGGGCTGCAGGCGATCAATTGACGGCAAACCTTGCATGTAAGTTATACAATGCGCCATTTTAGTACATGTTGCACGGCATTTAGCTATCAAGTCAGCCTCTATGATTGAAGTATATCTGTTTATCACAACCGATGCTATGTCTTTACTAAACACGAATCCAACAATCTTTGCAATTACAGAACAAATGTTTCCAAGCGGAAGCGGAAGTGCTCCGCCCACTTCTAATGCAAAAACGGTATACTTTACAATTTTGTTTAGTAATATGATGACGTCATTATTTCTGGATAGCTGATTATTGTTTTCATCTGAATTGCTTACATCATTAAGGTTTAATCCTTTTATGCTTTGTATACAACTAATCAGTTCATCCCTAATGTCTTTTTCTATAGGTAAACTTTTAATTTCTGTAGTTAAACGTTCAATATTGACAACACTAGACAACTCCGCCATATTTAACATTTATTGTTACGATCTCAAAGTGCAATGATGTGACGCTATTAATAGTTTTGTTTTGTTTAAATAGTTTTAACCAATGACTATAGAGTTATCACTACGATAAATATGCAATCCGACTGAAGTCCAGATCTATTTCTTACATGTACCGTATATCTGATAACCACCGTATATGTTTCGCCTTAATCACACCATACAATCAAATGGGTAGACAACCGTTCAACGCGTCGACAGCCGTACTAGTATATACATGTCGGTATAAAGTACATAATTAATTGACGGTAAGTGTATGTGAGATATTATTTCGGTATTGTATGGGAAAAAAAACATTATAAGAACTGAAAATATAATTAAAAATGTTTTAATTGTTGCTTTAAAATGCTTTGTAAACTATATAATCGAGGGTGAAAGCGTAACAGCCGCATAATTATACAAGTACATGTAGTCCCAAACCACTGTTAATTGGCAGTTTAACACCGGATTTTTTCCTTCTTTGGCTATAGTGCCAAAATCACGTGGAGTGTTAAGCTTAGTGATAACATCGACATCCTCGAATCAGCAATATAAAAGGGAAGCAATATCTATAAATAATTAATCTTAAATGTTCAATTAAATTTGTTTAAATCAGAGTAGTTATAGACAAAGTTTAAAGACCCTGTAACTCAATTTTTTATGGTTTTATGAAGAATTATCAATATTGTAAGATTTAAAAAGCAGTATTTATAAACTTTAAGATATTACCGAATTTACATTTTAGGTAAATAAAGGGAGATAATGGAAATTTATTTTCGATAACGTCTAAGCCACATTTTTAAAGTAAAAAAAAAAAAAATAGTATTTTTTTTCTTTAAATGGGGCAGTTTGAGGTGCTAAATTAAATACAATCGAAAATATCAATATGTACGAATCAGCAAATAATTTGGAAATTTTACCCAAAACTACCAGATTTTAAGCAAGAGGCAATGGAAATTGACTAAAATGCCTTTTCTAACACAAAATACAATTTGTAAGGCAAGCTTTATCATCAAAGTTTGATATAGCATTACAGAATTTTTTTTAAGATGAAAATTTCTATTTTTTACGAGTGTTTCTTCGGAATATAAAAACGTTTTTCGACGAAATCCGTAACGTTTTCAGGAACTTGGTAACAGTTTTAAGAACGCCTGACAAGTTATCAAAATAACTCCATCCTTCGTGTAACTGTTCCTCCCCCATGAATGACGGCCCCCAGAACATAACACACACGCGAGTTAAAACCCATACGAAACAGTTTCTTTATGCGGAAAACAACATATCGTAGAATCACCAAATCAGTCGTATAATTTATACAAGAATGACTCTAATGCACGTTTTTGTTCATCATCATACTCGTGCTTCTGTAGATGTTAATGCGCGAAAAGGGTGGATTAATCCTCTATTGTATTGTATATTTTTAAAAGTACAGACAATTTCTTATCTTATCCGAACCAAATATGCTAGTAAATGTAGGAGGAGGTAAAGGGTTCTTCGAAAATCTGTATCTAATTTCTTTTTTTCTTTTTTTAAAACTAGTTTGTAGCATTCTTGTTTTCGTCTACGGAGCCCCTAAGGTGACATTTTCGAAACTTTTTTCCCGGCATCTAATTCATTTTTACGAAATATTAATTCGGAATTACAAAAGAAATTAAGAAAATGGAATTAAAAAAGCAACATGCTATAATTTTACTTTCTTTTATAATATTCATTAGTAAAACTAAAAGGTATGGGGGGTTCCAGATTTTCACTTATCTAATAAATTTAAAAATGTATATTTCCTTAAAATTTATGTATGGGAACCTTGCTATCATAAAAGCATAATATTTTATTTCAAAACTCAATAATATCGACAAAACGAAACAGATTAAAATGTCCTTGGTTGGATTTGAAGGTCAGGACCACCATTTTAACTAAATTTTCCTAGCGCGTGTACTTTAACGCGGCTGTATTAAGAGTTAAATTATAAAACTTGCGGAGAAAAAAATCACTATTAATATTGCATTTACATGCCTTATATTTGGTCAGAAACTTAGTTTCAAGGCCTTCTTTATAAATATTACCAAAACTCTTTGAAACCCTAGAAAAATATTAATTCGTTTTTACGAAATATTATTTCGTATTTACGAATTATTATTTCGTAATTATGAAATAACATTTCGTTTTTAAGATTAATATTTCGTAAAACGAATTAATATTTCGTAATTGCTAATTAATATTTCGTAAACACGAATTATTTTTCGTAAAAACGAATTATTTTTCGTAAAAACGAATTAATATTTCGTAAATACAAATTAATATTTCGTAAAAAACGAATTATTATTGCGTAAAAACGAATTAATATTTCGCAATTACGAATAAATATTTCGTAAAAACGAATTAATTTTTTGGAAAAACGAATAAAGTTCCGGGAAAATACGTGTGGAAATGCCACCTTAGGGGCTCCGTATTTGTCTTACTACAGCTGCAAGTTCCTTTTTTTATTAGTAATTTAAGCAGCATATTTTGTGTCATTGTTAACGGAATCAGGCTTTTATTATGTCATTATTTTGGCATGGTCTTGTGAATAAATAAGAAAATCAGAAACATATTGAACAAAAAGAATATCTTGGCTTTTTTTGGTAATCAAACTAAGTGTTTGGCATTATTACCATTACTTAATATGATATCCAATTTAGACTTTACAGCTATTTATATTTGAAATTCAGTCTGTAAGATTGAACTACTAGTTTTCTTACAACTGCGAATTTAGGGATTTGTTAAATGGGCAACGCTCTTAAATTTCTTGTTATTTTCATCCTTTTATACTTTATTGCAGATGAAATGCCAGATAAAGCCTTTCATAAGCATAATTATGTCTTTTTTTCCCAAACAGTTTAAAGAACTTAGCAAAAATTATAAATCTAAATACTGTTGTTGGTTACTCAGATTAAATGATTTTTGTTTCTTTATTTCTTTTCACAACTGTCATAAAAGTACAGTTCAAAAGAACTAGTGAAGTCATGCCTATCTTAGCTGAATTTATGAGGTTTTGACATTGGTTGTTAAAAATCAATGTAGAATGTCATTTGTTCAATTTTCTTTTTTTCATTTTGATAGTTTCTGTAAACACCTAGAATCACATTAATGATAAAATTTAATTGACCATAACCGGACCATCATTCAGTCCAAGAATTATGGATAATGACTTAATTTTACTTGTTTTTTTTTAGTTTTAGTTGATAACACTTAAAAAAAGTACTTTGTTTTTTTTAGTATGAAAACGACCTGATGTAAATGTTGAAATAACACTATTTCTAACATTTTTTTTCGAATTTGCTCGCCTAATACCAAGAAACAATTTCCTAAGAACTGGTCATTTTTGACTCAGAACATAAACTAGTTCAAGTAGTTTGGGTAACGTTTTACTTTATATCTATATTTATATTTATTACCCTTCCAGATTTTGTCCGCCTTTTTGATTGGTTATTGATCACCCGAAAGAAATTGATATTACCGAGCCAGACGGGTAATATACACACTAAATTTCCCCCTTGGGTACCCCACGTTGTAAACAACATGCGCTAAGGTGATGCGCGTACGGTCCGATTTTACGCGGTGTAAATTCCGATTTACAAGCACTTTTTAACTGTCAAATGATAAATGTTTACCAAAGTAAAGTAATGATACATATTTTCATCAGTATTGAAAACAAAAATGACCTTGTGAAAGCTTGATATTAATTACAAAAAAGTACATTCAATAGAGTACTTCTTTTCTCTTGTTTACATTCGTTAGGTACGGGAAAAAATACGTCATGTATTTATGTGACGTCATGTTGTGATGAAGGGGTACCCTAAAGGGAATCTTATTTCGACGTTTCATTTGAAACAACAATGATTTTTTTAAAAATTGTCTAAACTCGGCAGGGGAAAGGTAATTAAATTATTATTTTGGATTTGGAGTGATACATGTGGATATATTACCTGCCAAGATAAAATATCGGGTGATATAAAATCTTAGCAGGTAATATATCCACATAAATCACTCCAAAACCAAAATAACATATATACAATGTATATAAAACCAAGTAAAAGTGTTTTTAAAAAATAAGTCTGAGACAGTTTTATTATGAGCATGTTTCAATATAAAAATGAAACGGATGTTTTTAAACAGTTCCATAATTATATAAGGTTTTGCGGCCATAATTAACTTTGGCAGCCA
The DNA here is from genome assembly GCF_026571515.1 of Ruditapes philippinarum. Classification (NCBI taxonomy): domain Eukaryota; kingdom Metazoa; phylum Mollusca; class Bivalvia; order Venerida; family Veneridae; genus Ruditapes; species Ruditapes philippinarum. Next base: position 96,530 of record NW_026858549.1, read on the forward strand.
TGTAGATATTTTAATAGATTTTTTTAACCTGATATGTCTTAAAAGCCTGTAATTTTGTGTATTTGTGTTATTTCATACTGATCTGAAAATGATCACAGCTGGAAAACTAGAATATTCTGAAATTTTTAATATGGCAGACATCTTGGATTTTTGCGGCCATAAGTTGGATTTGCAAAACCTAGATCGGAGGCTTGAATATAAAGAAATATGAACTACAATAATTTTACATCGGTGTTTTTTTACTGTTCAGTAATGACGACAACAGCTGAAAAAACTATCACATTCTGAAAATTTTAATATGGCGACAATCTTGGATTTTTGCAACCATCTTGGATTTGCACAACTTAGATCCGAGGCTTGAATATAAATAAATCAAGGGGCAGGACGTGAAGTGGTTGCACACTTGGTTCAAGCGAGCGAACTGGTTGCAAACTTGACAAAATGGCGAACACGGCGTGAATTTTTGAAACGGGTGAACGAATTTTTGCCAGGCAAGTGGGTTTCTTAGTTATTTAGAAGTTTATTAGTATGTCTATTCCATAATGCAATATATATGTTACACTCGGTTAAAGGTTTCAGCATCCTAGATTCTGTTTTGACGAAGTTATTGAAGATATAAACTGATCATGTAGATATTTTGAAACTTGACATGTGACTGTTCTGGTCGGTTTTTTCTCTTATTTATCCAAATTTGTAAGTTTTGAACTGCATTTAACAATAACAAAATATGTTTCTGTCAATGCTGTATAAATGGTTTAGTTTGCAAGTCCGAAGATAACGTTCAATGCACAAAAATATCTTGTTCAAGCACATTTTGGTTGCAGACTTATACTTCAAGGATTTTTGGTTGCAAACTTATTCTTATTCTATTGAAATCCATAGTGGAGTGTAGAAGGTTATATTTATTAACCTTTTTTCAATGGCAATTATTGACATTTATGTTCTGTTATAATTGTTATTTATCCTTTCTTCTTTTACAACAATTATGCACTTTATATATCAAATTACATGGTTCTCAGTTCAATACTATAATCATCAGTAAAAGCCTGCAAACAAAATAATAGCATATAGAAAAATATTTATTGATACTTCAATTCTAAAATATGTCATCATATGTAAAATGCAAATGAAAACTACATACAAAACAAACGTATGTGAGGGTATTGTTGTATGTAAGTGAATTATTTTCATCATAAACATAAGGACATGTGCACACATACGATGTTACTCGGCAAAATTTCCAAAATTTATCAAAACCACAAGAAATGTTAATTTGTTTGTTTCGTATGTAAAGATCAGCAGTTGCTTTAGACATAAAGTATGTAAATGTACTTAAAATATTTTTACAAACCAAAAGTTAAAATGACATGCTTGTTTACAATATTTCGGATTTGATGTACATCATATGTCAATTGGTATTCTAAAGATGATTTTGATTATTAGATCATAATATAAATGATATACGATTGGTTATTTACATTGACTGATACGTGACAAAACTACTTAAAGTCATTGTTCGAGTTAGGGAATTTGGAAGATGTTTCGATTGGTCAATAATAAGGAACAATTTAAAGAAACATGTGAATAATGCCCTTGTGTCAATGTTAATATAGTTTTTATCTACTATATAATCAAATTTATTTCAAATCTTAAAAAAGAACAATAATGAAAGCTGTTTGTTGCTATTTTTTCTTCTTTTCCTTTACAGTTAGTCATGCCAAGATATAAAAAAGTCCAAAGACTTTGTAAAAAGAAAAGAAGTATATCGAGGAGAAAAAATGATAAAGATAAACACAACTGAACTTCAATTTAGCATATTGTGTTTTATATCTATTTGAAAGACCCTGTCTTAGGATATTTCTGCTCGCATGCACAATTTGTATATTATATATATATTTCTTAAGGGTATAATTGCCTCAATATTGCTAATTATTTAAAAAAAATAATTAGTTATTCCTCGCTAAAAATATACATGCCACATAATTGACACAAAAGTTTGCAACCAAAAATGCTTGAACAAGATATTTTGTTTTCAACCAATTCGCTCGCTTGAACCAAGTGTGCAACCACTTGACGTCCTGCCCCTTGAAATGTGTAATATAATAAAATGGTGCTCTTTCATACTGACCTGTTATGACTACGGCTCAAAGCTCAATATTTTGAAAATCCCAGGCTCAAATCAAAATGATTGTATCAACAAACAACTGTGCCAAGTTTCATGTTTTTCACAAGAGGTGCATAATTCAACATATTTTATGCACAGATTTCTTGGACTATAAGTAGTAAATAAAACCATGCATGATTTCTTTCAATTTGTTCTTCCTTTTCATGGAGGAATAACTATGTTTGATGAAACTCATTGAGATGTGAAGATGATATACTTCACCAAGAAATCCAAAGCATTCAGAATGTATATCGAGAACGCCATTTTGATATCAGCACGTTTTACTTTTAGTTTAGAGGTAAACACAGTTACTAGCAGCAGTCGACAGAAAATAGTATAATTGTGTTCAAAGAACAAAAAAAAAAGTTTAGAAAAAAATGCAATAATGTTGTTACTCTACAAATCTGAATCTGAAAGTCATTTTGCGTGTTGAAATTATTTCTTCGATTAAAGGTTTAGGACAGTCAATGAATTTCCGAATTCCAGTTTTGAATTTATTCTACTATATATTTAATTAAATTTTCTTAAAATTTTCACTGGCCCGAACTTTTTTTCACTGGCCATGGGCCACCGGGCCAGTGCTAAATTCGATGACTGTTAGGACATACTCGATTTTCACAGTTCATCGTTCACTTTAAAGTACATGTTACTACATTTCTACATGTTTTTATATGTATCGAAAGAGCGTGAAGTGGGAAATGTTTAAGGCAAAATAAATCCAAATATGAAAATTTTATTTTATATCCTTTTTGCTACCTAAAGTTAGGCTAAATTTGTGTCACTTTATATTTATTTTTTTAATAATATGTGTATTTCGAAATCTTTCGGTTTTTCTCGGTGTCTGATGGTATTTTCATGCCCTATATATTGTGAGAAGCCAGTTTGAGTATACTAGTATATTAAATGTTTATAATCACTCAGAGTCCGTGGATATATGGTTAACTATCAAAGGTAAGTCTGGATACACACAACCTGTGTTCTACACTTTCAACCCATTGAAAAATCCAATGTCATTACAGTTTGGGTCACTGGAAAGTATTCAAAATATGTGCAATTACTGAATTAAAAGAACGTGTACATATGTATACAAAAATAAAGAAAAAAATAAAAAATATTCTTAAACATTTAATGGATAAGTCCATAAATCAGTGTCAAATCTTATCCAATCATATGGCAGTTAACGAATGGTATATTCAGATTCTGAAACTGTCCTTATGCTTTAATTGATTCATTCAAAACGCCATTTCAAATATTGTCCAATTGTATATGTTAACAAAATTTATGTTCAGACCACGTTATTATGTAACAATATCGGATATAGAACAGTTGTTTAAACTTTGATTATTTCATCAGTGAAGGTAAAAAAAATAGCACTTATGAATTGGCATGAGTGTGGACATCTTGAAGATAAACTGAAACATGTATGTTAATCTAATAAAAATGGAAATATTTGAAACGCTGCACTTTCAAATGGATAGAATAGATATACATTTTAATATAAAGGCCAGTGTGAACACGACTTACTCTGCTTGTTATATAACTCGTAGTAATGTTTGGGAATAACCTTTTGAGACTTGAATAAATGATTCGATATTGTCGAAAATTCGTTCGAAGCGAGTACGTATGAAGCAATGTGATTTAATATTAAATAAAGAAGGGTTGGGCCAGGATTTCAGATTTCGTTCGTTTTTAACGATAATTCGTTATAAGCGAGTTCGTTATAAGTGGAGTCGATTGTGAGTTTTCATTTTCAGTCTTACCTTACGAATTATATATAATGCCAAAGCATTTTCATCAGCTATTAAAACCCTAAGTTAGGTATCCTTTTCAACAAAGTTATAAGTGATGAAAAATGTACCATCAGTTCTATCAAAACAATAAGAATTACTCTACAGCTGGCCGAAATTCTGAAATCGAGCAGAATTTCACATACTGCGTTGTTCGTACATATAAGTAGAGTATTTAAACATGTATGTATATCTAATGTCACTCTCATAAGTAACGCTTTTAAAAACGATTTTAATTAAGAACTAACTTAACAAACTGGTAATTTGTTGTTGTTGTTGTTGTTGTTGTTGTGGTTGACTTTGTTGTTGTTGTTGTTGTGGTTTTTGTTTCCATGTTAGTGAGTGTAGTTTTCACATCATAATCTGTTTGTAATAGACATTTTGTTATTAAACCAATGTTTGAATTTAGGAAGCATCTTGTAATTCAAAATTGTGTTTATATATATTATATACATTCGAAAGCTGGAATAATATTTTTCACACACCAACCTGTGGTGAATCTTTCATTTATTTGAATGGATCACTCATCAAGACGAGGATTTGCTGTTCATTTGCTGTTTATTTGCTTTTTTTTTCCAGGGGAATCTAACCTGCTTAATTCACCAGCTTTGAGTGAGTTTGAAACAGTCCATTCAAAGACTTTATTATCAAAATACTAAAAAATAAGATACTAACAATATAGAAGCCTGGTCGGACGGTACGGAGGAGCATGTTGGTCTGGCTTTTGCGGATGTTTCTAAATTCAAAATTTCCCCATTTTGGTATTTAAAAGTTGAATTTTGCTTAAGCCAGTGCTAGAGGGCGTGGAGGTAACTTGCACTTACCAGTACATTATAGGCTCAACGAGCCTGCAACATTTTCAATTTTGTTGCTTTGAACGTTCTTTAGGGATTCTGCTTTCCCTCTTTTTACAGATTGCAAAAGCTTATCACTTTCGGTTTAAGCAGGTTAAAGTTATTATAAATGAAGTAACCATACTACTAGATGCATATCAATTACTGTTACATTCGTATATTATAATCGTCAGAATTCGGGTATCAATATGTAATGTAAGCAAATGTGCAATAAGTTTTATTTCTGTGTGATCTCAATAAGTTTTAGGTGGACATCCAGGTGATGAAGAACTATTTTAATAAAATGTGATTAAGAATAAATTGTTATACAGGACTTAATTGTGTGGTTATAATCGGTCAAATGTTCTAAATTATAATTGATTTAAAACAATTACTATTTCTTTTAAGATGTATCCGAGCAAATAGCAAATTGTTGCGGTTGTTTTCATTTAGTGTCATATATATTGTTTTATTAATTATCAGATGTATTGTTTGTATTATCAAATATGTTGCAACTGTTTTCAATGAATAAAACGTTATGTTTAATTTTTACACTAAAATAAACATATATCTGGATAAGATAAACAGTTAAGCATTTTTTAACCAAATGCAAATCAATAAAATACTTTAAATGTAGAAAAAATAGTAGAATTTCCATGTGACAAAACTATTACGATAAAATTGCTCGCATATGCACATACAATGATACAGAATTATTCTATTAAAGTTGATTGGTGAACAATGAGCACATTTTCCATAAGTGTTAAAAATGTTACTAAAAATCAATAGAAATGTTTAATTTGGATGTTCTTATGAAATAATTCTAAAAAGGGAAATGTTGATTTAAAAATTTATATAATAAATACTTATATCTTGTTCTAGTTCAAATCTCATTTATGTTATATGGGCTTTTATAATACTGCACGTTTGTAACGTCGCTTTTCATTGGATAATCGTGACGTTTATATAGTTTTATATACACGGCGACTAGCAGATCAGGCTATATTATCAAACAACCGTTTATATAGGGCCATATAACCTGTCAAAAATCTTTATAACTAATAATATGTCCCTCCCCCCACTTACCAACAAAATTCATATGCATGTATCATTCTTTTGTGGTGTGATGTCATGTATGATACTAGATACTATCAATATAATAGACAATATAAATTGTATGACAGGCCTTCCATAATGGACCGGTTCACTTTAAGAACATATTGTACATACACATATAGCGCAATATGTTACAATTCTTTTTATGTTTTAACCTCCATGATAAATGAGACGGAAAAGATTATGATGGATTTATTAATCTAAGACTAAATAAAATAGTGAAGTATGGTTACAAAATAGAAAAAGGCGTTAATTATTTCGCCATATTTTGACATAATTATGCTAATGCGATAAGATTTTAAATGAATCTGAAATTGGATCCAATTTTCATTGCAGTACTTTGTTATCTATTGTTAGAATGAATGTGACCAAATAAATAGGAATGGAGACCATATTTTGTAGCTAGACTCTTTAATTAACATCAACTTGATACTAAATGCAGTTGTAGTTAAAACTGTTAAAGTTAGATCTACATTTTGTACATTTTGTTACCGTCAACTTCATCTAACATCACATAGCAAAACTATCTCAGCTGCTGTAACAAGTCCATAAACAACCCAAAATGAATACAAGTTGTAGATACGTTTTACTACAAACATGAGCCGCGTCACGACAAAACCAACATAATGGGTTTGCGACCAGCATGGATCCAGACCAGCCTGCGCATCCGCGCAGTCTGATCAGGATCCATGCTGTTCGCTTACAAACCTTTTAACAAGTAGAGAAACTGATAGCGAACAGCATGGATCCTGATCAGACTGCGCGGATGCGCAGGCTGGTCTGGATCCATGCTGGTCGCAAACCTATTATGTTGGTTTTGTCGTGACGCGGCTCACATAACGATCTAATTCGATAAAGTTATATGTGTTCCTAATTACAAAACAAGCAGCAGGTGCGATTCATTTTCAAATCATTCTTGAAGAACTCGAGTCTTACTGTAGATGGGGATATTTTCTGTTCAATGATACAAAATATATTTATAATTGCCCCATTTCAAGCAATATGTTGCAAAAACATACATTTTAGCTTATATTATTTCTTGTATTGTCTTGCGACTTCCAAAAGCTTTGTGTATGATCTATAAATCATATATTTCTAAATTGGCTTACTTCTGGTTGTTATTTTATTGAACGCTATGGTGTAAAAGTATTGGCTGTAGGACTGTTGTTAAAATATTTATCATTTCAATTAATCAATCAATGAGGGTTTACAAAATATCAATTATGAACCGGCATCAGTGTATAACAACAATATGGAAATATTGAGTAAATATTTGTACATGTACATTAACTAAAAGTATAACATGATTTTGATGATGAAATTGAAATATAGGAACATGAACACTGCAATGTGAATTGTATGCATTTGAAACGATAATCACAAGATTATTTTTCATATACTAACATTTAAAATGTCTAAATAACTGAATCTCCTTGTGCAGTCGATTGTTTAAAGGTTTTGATCAGTGGTTGCGGACATAGTTTTAACTGAAATATTCAATATATAATATTCTTATTACTTTAATCAAGCTATTGTAGAAAGTTTTAGCATTGAGTGTATTGAGTGAACTAAAACTTACGAATAAGTAACCCAAAGTTATATAAATGAAGGAACAAAACAAAAGTATTTTCTAGCGTTAAAATATGCCATTAATTAGACAAAAGAATTATTCTACAACGTATGGACATTCTGACAGGAATTTCACTTATTGCGAAGTTCGTGAGTATAACTTACTATTTACATCTTTTTTTTTGTATAAATCAGTTGCCGAAAAACTGTTTTATTTTTAGATAAAAATATACTATTATTTTCAACTTTATTTTTCTTGATTTACACTGAAGTCGGCAACTAATTACTTTCATATTCACCTGTATTTGATTCTTTTTTACCGAGAGAGAAAAAAACATGATGATTAATTTTTTTTGCTATTCTTAAGCTCATTTCATGAAGCAAAAGTATTTTGCCTGAAGTAAAAATGTAACCATTAAATATCCAATGAAAAGGTTGGGCGTATACATGCTGTCATAAAGGAATATTTTCATAAATTAGATAAAACGGGAGTTATTTATGTTTGTAGTATAATTAGAAACAGTGTTCCAAGAGTAACTCTCTCGGTATAAAGACATAGAAGTAACACAGGATTTATCGAAACGATATCTTAACTTACTTTATTTGTCTTTCAGTCAAATGTTACAATGTATGTTGATCTTGTAAAATATTTGATTTTTGTTATAATATTACGTTTTTTAAAGTGTTTTCCGTTAAAAGCACATTGGACTTAAAGAAAGGATTTTTTTAGAAATTATAACCAAGGAAGTGGAAAAAAGGAGATGTCATAATTGAATATGTTAAGCTTGACTGCTGCTAAATTGTTCTGTTGTAAATAATTTATAGGATATCATATATACATGCTGTGCAAGATTGGGAATAGATGAGTTCACATTGCCCTTATTGTATGATATGAATTATAACATTGATTTTTAGTATCGATTTACCTTTTATTATGAATGTTTCATTCATGTTTTGTAAATCGGACATGTTAAACTAGATATACTACGGGTAGTTAATAAGTTTCAAATATCACATGTTACAAAAATGTTTTCAAATGCGAACAATACGTTCTTGCAATACATAACATTTTTACAATATATATATATATATTACGATCATTTTCAGTGGTATTTCTTGTGTCTTGGAGAACAAAAAAAACCATATAGTGATTACCATGAAATCCAGTGGATTATATCATTGCTTTAACATGTCCAACAAGCTTGTAGAACCTTCAATAGCCAACAGGATGAATGAAAAATGCAATATGTTACAACTATTTTACAATCATTGACCCTTTTATCCAACGAGGCGTAAACGACTTATGGAAAACAATCAATATAGGAATTGATATAAAAAGGAAAAGTCGATTGCATAATAGACACAACTCATTCATTTACCTTTAAGACATACAGCTGATGATGAACATATGCTATGATTAAAATACAAATTTACGAAAATAGCTGACTTGAATCTTAGAATAATTGCATTTTTTTGCAATATTGTCAGGAGTGTGGCTGTTGATATTTATAAGTGATTTACGAAACAAAGCAAACTAATTTTGTATATATTTTATGTTGTTTGTTATTTTTGTTAAGAATTTTTTCCTAATCTTTGGCTGGGTAACGTCAGGCACTTTCGTTCATGACATGACGTTATCAAATTTATTGTGAAATAATCATTTCATATAACTCATTCTTGTACTACAGTTATCTACTTGAAAGCTTATTTTTGCATGGTTATTTTTCAAGGTTATTTTCTCCGGACAAAGTCCGTCTGAAAACTGTTTGACTTCCCGTAAAATTGACAGAAAAAAGTTTAGTAGGATTTGCATTGGTCATTTCAAATTACAAACTGAAATAAGTGAATATCATTGGCAATTCTACTGGTTTACACAAGTTGGTCGTGCGCCAAGCTACTTTTGCAAGCTACTTTTGCACACCACGCTAGCTGCATGCGCAAGCAAAGGGGTATATAAGCTGAGAATTTTCTATTTGTAGGTGTTCTCCGAGTTAATTGGAGTTGAAGAGATCAGTTGTCGTAGTTTAAAGTATTTAATTTGCTTTTAGACTGGTGCTAGAGTATAACTTTGATGCACAATGTTAGTTTGATTGATTTAATTAACATACTTTCACTTGGACTTCTTATTTATTATACAAGTGATAGACATTTTTGCTATTGTTTGCACGTACAATTCAACCAATTAGAAGTTCTTACTTTCCCGCCATATGAACAATTAAAGAAATCTTCAACAGCTGCAAAGAGACTTCTCGCATGCTTCTTTTTTTAAGAATTAGACTTGTATTATATATATTAAAGGCTCTTTCTTAAACGTTTACACGTCAACATTATTAATCCAAAAGAATATCGGAAACAAACTTTTAAGTTAGATTTCCCGAATATTATCATGTTTGTTTAAACATATAGAGATGAATGAAAACAATAATCCAGGAAAACCCCAATCACACAATTCATCACATAATCTAATTCTCTAGGACAGTCTGTAAACCACATTTAGAGTGCATTTTATGCTTTCTACGAGTTTTTAATTCTACATTATTGGATGGACTTCCCTTTTAAATTATTCAAGTTTCTTGGCAATTTTGCGCTTTTACTCGTGTAAATTTGATCATAAAGTTCCTGTTGTCACAGCTTTACAATGAAAATATCATATGGGTCTGGTGGTCTTAATTGAGTTTACCAGTAAATGCTGAATTCAGAGTTTGAAACTTGTCGCATTGTATTTTTAATATGGTGATTTAAATACCCCTTTTACTAGTTTATTTCTTCATATTTTCATATTCAGGGATACAGTATAACATTTAGTGAAGATAGTTGTATACATGAACGAATCAGTTTTACAGTTTGACTTTTATTGATTGATTTTATTCATTTTTAATATACGTACTCAAATATCAAATTGGCAATCTTGAGTGCCGAAAATACATCACTTTTGATTTAATTAACTAAGTTTATATTCTGTAAAAAGACCAGACTTGTTATGCAATTTGCAGTGTCTGGCACAAATTGGTAAGAATTATGTGACAACCGTAGAACCTTTTTAAACTGCCATGGCAGATTGTGCTTCTACGGTTTCTGAAAACGGATCGCAAATCAATACAATTATGATCTGCATTTAATATTTATAAAAAAACAACAGAGAAGATAATTTAGATACAAGGGTGTGATTTATAATAGGGACCAGCTGGATGCTTCAACAATGTGAAAATAACGATATAATTTCTACAACAATTACTGAAAATTTTCTTTAAAAAAATGAAATCCTCACATCTGTGTCGCTTATACATTTACATATTATATCGTGACGCAACAGTTTTGCGTAAAAAACCAATTTGTCCATCACTATCAGACGATGTTAATCGCATTCTGAAAGTTATAGCATATCAAATTTAGAACTCTTAGTTCTCATTCAATGGAATGTACGAAGATTGTTCCATATGCAATGTGTATTGTACGATATCTCAAAAGCATTCGACTCAAAAAGTCGACTGAACATTACCTTGTTTCAAAATATTCTCCTCAATTCAAATGCGCGTGATTTGTGATATATATAAACATACCATTAAAGCACGCTAATGTTAGCGCGTCATTGAAAATTTTTTACTGTTCTTATTTCATCACGTGATAAAAAGAATATTATATTCGTGTAGAATCAATACTAAATTTATTGAACTCGTTGAATAAAACAATATCATGCTCGCATAATATGATTTCATTCAACTCGTTCAATAAATTTAGTATTAAACTACACTAATTCAATATCCTCTATATAATAAACAAAAAATTGTTTCTTTTTCTCCAAAAATTACACCTCTTTCGTGTTTAAATGCTGAATTCTGCTTGAACCGGTGCTATGGGGCGTGGACGGTTACTTGCACGTACAGTCTATAAAAATGCTCAATAAAACCGAGCCTGCAACATTTTCAATTCTGTTGTGTTGGGCATTTTTAAGGGAGTCTGTTGTTCTCTATTCTATTGAAATACATAAATTTGATATCCATACGAAGTGTGTCAAAGTTGATTTAGATTTACCTCTGATTCAATGACTGTTGGCTCAGGCAAGGATCTGTCGACGACTAGATAAGAACTTTCTAAGTTTCGGAAAAAGGAAAAGTGTTATGGGGCTTGATCTGGAGAGTATGGTGGGTGTAGTAAGACTGTAACCCTCTTCATTCACAACCTAAGATGTGATGAAGAATTATCATGAAATTGACGAAAACGCCAAAACACCTTACACAGAAGGTCGTATCTGATAATATTTCTTGGGTCTTTTATGGCATTGGATTTCTTTTATACCAACTTGTCACACTTTTGCCCTTAAGCAACGGAATTTGAACGGCTATATCATTGCAGGAGAATAATAAACAATAAACAATAAAGTACCTTCTTTGTGTTCATGGTCCTTTTGTACAGGCCTCCTACTGTGTTTGGTTTGCCATATTTTGTTTCCAATTTCTGACTGGTTCGAAATAGTGAACCAGTAACAATGGTGCAAATTATCCTTGTTGAAGTTTGGAAACATTTTGAGCAAATGCTTAAGCCTAGGTCACAAATAAGAAAATGCCGCCGGGCGGCGTCTGTTTCTCCAAAAAATCGCAATATCGGCCGGCGTCCGTCCGGCGGCAGTGACTATCGGTCGGCAGCAGCTGAAAATGTTGCTCATCGGGCGGGCGCCTTCGAGTTTTAAGTAATACTTAAAAGCTAACGGCGGCCGGACGATAATTTTTGGGGTCACTGAGTATAAATATCATCGAGCGGACATCGCTCGGTCGCCGGGCGTCGACCGGGCGAGGATTTTTTGATCGGGCGAATTTTTATTCTACTAAATCACCGTCCGATTTAAAAGGCGTCCGGGCGGACATCGGCCGGGCCCCGCCCGGTGCCTGAATAGAGACAAGTAGTCAAACGATTATCGCCCGGTACCATGACGATTCATGTACAGGCACCGGGCGGTCATCGTTTTGTCATCCGGCGACCGGGCTGCTTGTGTTTGTTGTAATTTCAGCTTGAAGAAGTTGTAATTGCCTCAAAAATATATTTGTGAATTTCTTTTGAATACTAGAAAACATGAATTTTTTCTTCAATGTCCATGCGAATGTCTGATTGATTTTCGCCTTCTACGGCCTCGATACTGACCGTTAATGACTCGGTGTCAACAACACGGACCATCTCCTTGGTCTTCCCCTTGGCTTTGGCAGCTGACTTCTTTGCTGGCATAGTTACAACTGGCTGATTTATAAAGGATGTCATTAAATGTAAAGTCATTCTCGCCCGGCGCCCGCGATTCACTTTTAAATCGCACAGGCGCCACGGCGGACATCGGGCGGCAACCGCCCGATCCGTTCAATTCTCTCTGTAAAATCCATTCGGCAAAAAATCGCCCGACGACTGTTTCATTCATGACCACGCAACGTATCAGATTTAAAATCGCCTGGCGTCTACGACATCAAAAAATCTGCCGATTTTATGAAAATCGTTTAATCGGACGGCGCCCGTTTTATTTGTGACCTAGGCATTAGCGATTCACATTGGTGCACGTTTTTGATCATCGTCAATATATGGGGAAATGAGCAGAAATCTTTTATGTACTTTCAAAATACGCTTCAAATGAAATGAATCCGCGACTGTAATTTGTGTGTATCTGTCATCATTTCGATAAGTTCTTGTTCTTTTGAGACATTTGTCTGGCCTGTTACAGTCACATGTCGTCCATATTTGGCTGCCTGTATTTTATCGAATGACCAAGTTTGGGCAAACTTTTATATAAGCTCTAATTTCGTCAATTTCTAAACCATTTTACAACATTGATCAACGACTGGCTCTTGTGTTTTTATCATTGTTAAGGTTTTTGATAGAGCTTTGCAGGTGTATCAACATCCACGATATCGTGCAAAGCGTTATCACCCTGTGCTACAATACACATATCACACCAAACAAATCTTGTCTATCTAATTATTCAAACTGCTTTCCTGTCTGCAAATATTAGACTATAAAGATCTATTGCATATGTTATTACAGATATAAATGTCCATTGCAAACCGAATAACAACTTTCCTTTGAAATATTCTGCATTTCTCTATATATTTCTTTTTTTTGTTTAGCGTCTGTCACAATGTTAAGCACAACATACTTCACGCCGGCCGTATGTTTTGAAATATAAGTAGATTGAGAGCTGTATTTTTATCTTTAATCAATATGTACGTTAACGTAAAAAAGGACGACAATATACAAAATTGTTAATTTTTATAATCTATAACCTGATTTTAAAGAATTCGTCCATTTATATGACGGTATACCTATAAAAGAGTGCCAATTAATCGGTCTATTCAATCAAACCTCTACAAAGTAAGGCTAAAAAAGTAAGTTGCCCAGTTTGAGTTAACAATTGATATAAAATCCTGACTTGGCAACATTTTCCTTGCTGTAGATTGGTTACCAAGCAAAAGTGGCTTATATGTGTAAAAAATGACTTCACAGAAAAACATGAAATATGCTTACACCATACTACTAGCGGTTAAAACGCTGAAATAATGCGTAAATTGTACATAAATTAATCTGCGACGCATCTTGTTTGAAAGTTATTACAGGATCATTGATAACAAAACTTTGTGCTGAGAACACTGAATACTTTTAAGCCGGTGCTAGGGAGCTTGAGTGACACGATAAAGCTAAATCTCCGATTTTTTATTTATTTGTTTTTGTTTCCAATATTCTTCACGGTCTCTGTTCTGTTGAATTGTAGTGAATTTCTCTATCACAAGTAGTTACTTTATATACTAGGACATGCAATGTGTTACAAATTTGTGTAAAACGGCGACATACTGCAGCATATTGAGTCAATGAAGTAGAATAATTTAAATTATTCAAATCCCATGATTAAAGACCAAACCATTAGTGTAATGATATAAGACATTACTTAATTCCTGAGTGAAGCTTACTCCAAAAGCTTTGATGTTTTCGTCAATCCGACTGTTAGACCAAACCATATGTTGTTTAAAATATTATCATTACATTACTACTCTGTTCGTATATTCAAAAACATTTTATATTTATGAATATTTAAAAGCTAACTTGATATCAAGTCTGCTAGATCTGTGAACCATTTTAAAATCTTGAGATATTATCACACATCGATGTATACAAATTGATAATCTCGTGTATGCTTAACATTTATGTATTTTGATACATGTAGTTTGAATTATGTTACATTTATATTGTTCCTTGTTTCGGGCCTCATGGAAGATTTATATATTGAGTTCTCGCGTGAAATAAAATCTTTATTATTATTATTATCATCATCATGATCAATAATATTATTATTATTATTATAATTATTATCATTATCATTATTATTATTATTATTATTATTATTATTATTATTATTATTATTATTAGGTTCCAAACTAACTTCATTTTGTCTCATTAAACAGAGTGTTTGAACGTTTCACTTTTTGCTCCAACACCCAGAAGCATGGCTTTATTAACAAATACGTTTAAGAGACGGAACCGTTGTTTATAAACCTGTAGTTATAACAAATAGCTTTGTATTAATTGTATTTCTACCGACTTACTGATCCCAAAAGCTTTATTCACTTATAAAAGGTTAAATTGTAAAATAATGTATTATATTTCAAGCATGGAAAATATAACTCTCTGAACGATATACTGCTATTGATTAAAAGAACTTTAATTTATAAATGTTGGTGCATGTATATTGGACTTAATTTCCAACTGTTATAATTTTATTCCATGATATGATTAATATGTTTATTTGATAATAAGTATTGAAGAACTTTTTCTATTGTGTTATATCTATTATTTTCTTATTCATAAACTGGTTTAAGACTGGGAGCTATTTGTTGAACGCTAATGCTGCCAATATCGGGTATAGGACAGTTGTAAAAAATGTGTTCTGTTTTATTGAATTAATTGATTCTTGCAAACAAAAGTATCAATTATGAATTGGTACCAGCCTGTATAACAAATGTGGAATTATTGAATGAATATCGCTACATGCATGCAAAGTCGAATGGATAACAAATTAACAAAAATTAATTGGAATATTTCTAGCCCAATTTTAGCAATCGATTGTTTAGTGAGGAAATAACATCGTAAATAAAAAAGTATAGTAGTTAAGAACGAAAGAAATGTGAAACAATGCAGTAACCATCATTTTAATGTAAGACAAATTTATTCACGCGTGAAAACCATGCCATTATTAAGACAACGGAATTATTCCACTACTCATGGACATCCCGAAGAACACCAGACTTTCGCATATTGTGACATATGTAAGCTAAATTTATTAATTACCCACCAATTATACTTATAGCTTTTCGATTTTCATACCGTTAATTGCTCACTCATTTTCATTTATATATTAATTAATTAATTAATTAATTCCTACAAAATTTATACATTTAAATTGATAAAGTATGTAGGTTAACATGGCAAAAGAAAATCAGAAACTAACATAATACGTATAGTTTTTTTATCTCTAAAAAATAATATATGTTTATGCTGAAATACCTATCTCGCATTAGGTATGAGACATTAGACATGAACTGAGCACCTAGGGCTTAATTGTATCTTGAAAGAAGAATAGTTCCAAACCTACCCCAATGAATTACATCAAAACGTCTTGTTAGAGCATAATAAGGTCACTGTCCAAGGCGGATACAGAAATATTGCCCTTTTCAAACTTAAAAATGTTTACATTTTCTAGGCTTTGTACAGTTTGAGAATAGTCAAGCACACTGTCTTATCGACAGCCCCTTGTTATGTCAAACATTTCACATACACTGTTAAAAAGACTTAGATATATTTCAACGGTGTAAGTCACATATGGTTTACATGAGAACTTCGAGCCTTTCATGTGATATATTCAAATACCAGAATAAAGGAAACGGTAATGTCAAAATTTACCGAAACAAGCAAATTGACATCGCGAACGTCAGATGTCCTTAGCTGTAACAAGATAATACCTCATAACACGAATGGTGTACTGTGATAAATGATATAATGTATTATTTTAACATAGGGGGTGTAGTTATATCGGTTACAGTTATGGCTTAAAGTAACGACATCTGACAATAATATTCGTAGACATATGCATGGAATGTTGAACTGCATTTGGCAAAAACATAAATTTCATATTTCACAGTCCCATTATAAAATCTGCTTTAAATAATTAACGATCTCAAATGGTTCGATTTTTTCAAACGAACAAATTTCTGCTAATGTAATGACCATTTTGGTCAAATAAAAGAAAACGCAAAGTATTGTTCATTTGAGACTGTTTATTGCAATTTTATAATAAGTACTAGAACATTGCTTTTTTACTTTTGTTCATGTTGTGGTACTTTTTAAATAAAACAATAGAAACATAATCTTTAAGTTTCATACAATAACTGGCACATATTTACAGCATTAAAGAAAATATCTGGTGATTTTCTTTATTCAATTTATTTCTTGTAAAATGTATTTAAGTGCGATCAAAGATAACAAGATAACCATTTTACCTTTGCTGGCTTTATATGTTTGACATGACTAAATACAAACAAGCATTGTAATCAATCAGAAAATGATTGTGAAGAAATAAAAATGTGATAATTCAGCATCAGAGATAACAAAATATCGTGTATTTTTTCTTGATAAATGAGATTTGTTTACAATCCTTAAACGTCTGTGTTTGTAGTCATTCGGTCAGTGCCCACCGGGAACATTCTATAAAGATATTTTACTAACCAATCCTCATAGTTCCATACATTGATAAGTTATGCAAATAAAATAATTACATTAATGTTTTTAACAGACATGGTGACATATTGCTTATTTTATTAATATGTGTTATCCAATTTTACTGCCAATAACTCGTAAATTTCTCAACCGATGAATTCAGTCCAGTAATATAGTATGACTTTTTTAAATGACATAGATGTTCTCTAAATCTTTAAAGTCTTAAAGGTTGTCCACTTACACTTCGTATCTTTTGATATATAAGTGTAATGACTAATCTGTATGCATAACTGTTTGATATTATGAATTATTTTTCCTCACTTGCATATATATATTGCCAATTTTTTTATCTATTAGTCAGTTTGAACCGTTATCTTCAAAATGACATTGGACAACTTTTTAAAAAATTGTGTCCAATTTAAGCCAGCAGTTGCTAACGTTGCAATCGATATATTTGCTTATATATCTTATACATTTATACGCTGGCTGTCTGTTATTTACATTAATGTATGTTTTTGTAATATGATAGACAGGGGAAGTATATTTTCAAAATGTGTTATTTTACTTCAACTGATAAAAAAATCCTATTAAAAGCGTTTACCACACCGAATTGTGATATCTTATAACATGTACGTTATTGCCAACGCTTGTGGTATTTTTTTCTTTTAACATGCGGCTTGACTTGTCTGCACACATGTGTTAAATATATTTTTTTTGTATATTTTGTAGCATCATTTTTTATCTATGATTAAAGATACAAATATCACCGCATTGCTATAACTCTTTAGTTTCAAATATGTAAAAAAATCATTCCCGCATACTTTAAATACAATTTAGAAAATAGTACTTTGCTAATTTGTCTATAGAACTTAATATAAAACCGTTTAAATACACTTAAACGGAAACAGCTAGATAAAAATGTGTGAGTTTGAAAACCGACGATAATTCTGTTTTGTTTTAGAGTATATTGGTTGTAAAACGATTTTAGTCTATTTCTTATGATATACAGCTTAATATTGATGATGTAGATACCTGTGAGAATGGTAAACGCATGGGAAATAATTAGTAATGATATATGTTATAATCACTGCACGTGCAGCAAGATTGTGGTAGCGGGATTGTTACTCTAACAGTTCGGTCAGTTATAATATGTATTACATGTATTTTGTATTCCTAACCTTGGTTTACAGGTTATCGCCAGGTTGTAAACAATCAACTGTTAATACAAAAGTAAATATAAAAGAATCGAAAACAGCATCGGTATAAGAAATTTCTTTAGTTGAGTTCGCTTTCTAAAGATAAAAGGATTTTATCATTAAAAAATCGTAAAGCGATGATTTGTTTGGAATTGACAAAAATATTAAAATTATGTATAAGTTAAAAAGTTAAATATTGTGATTTTTACTGTTTATTGATATGTGTTTTTATTTTAATTTAAATCACTTGTATCTTTGTATCTTAATGTGCTCGACTTCAAATATAAGAAATTCATAATTAGCTCATTAATGCTAATATGGTTTTGAAAAGATTTTGCTTTGTTTTATGTAAAGTATAGAAGAATGTAATACCAAATAGTTGGATTTATGTTGAGAGAAAATGAAGTTAAAGCGATGTGACAAGAATTGTTTGAATCAACGGAATTTTTATGTGAGAAACTGTTAAGATGCCATCATCTAGACTCAGGAATTACTCTATATGTCACGAAAATTCTGAGTTTGATAAGAATTTTGCATATTGCGATATTCGTAAGTATATTTCAAATCTTATTTTAATGTGTTTATGTTTTATTTTAAAATATAAAAAAGCATGCCAAATTTGAAATAGTTATGAATAAAGCATGGAAAATAAGTAGATCATTTTTTTCATTATGATGAGCTGTTATGCATGTTGGCTGATGTCTATATACAATGCATAATACATGATAAAAATGTCTGTTCATATTCTATAATCAGAAACGAAGCTAATGTTTTACGGTATTTATAAAGCTTAATGAACTAAATACCAATGGAATTGGTGTGTGAGTTTGTAATATCAGTTTTGTAGCTTTGAATGAACTATGAAAGATACTTGTCATGAAAATCATATTAAATTTGCATCACATTGATGCTGACAATCATTATATGTTTTGAATTGTACAACATCAGTTTCCATGAAAATCGCAATATCGATATTCAAGTATGTATAGGGATAAAAACAAATGGCAATACACCAAATTGCTTGAAATATGTTTCTTCAAACAATTAATGAAGTAAAATGGATACTTATTTTCTACATAATGGAAATATCATAACAATGATAATTAGCTAATTAGCTTACAAGAAACGTCTGTTCTCATTTACACTGTAAGTAAAAGTCATTAGGAGAACAAAGCCTAGCAACGCTCAACAATTTTGCCTTTTGTTTCTAGATTCCTTCATTTAAAAGTAGTAATACTAGAGTATAAAATGATATAATTTGACGTAATAACCAATTTTTTAACAAGCTGCAATATGTTTCGTGTAATTGCAAAAATAGTAAGTTTTCATAGAAACCTATTATTGTGATTTTCTAAATGTATTATTGTCTAAGACAGTCTTAAAACATTCTTCTAAATGTGCCTAATGTTTTAACGTTCTGCAATATTCTATAATTAGAGATCCAAGAGATTCAAGGTTCTTTAATAAACAAGTTATGTTAATTGTTACATGATACAATTAACATATATACATTTTACCCATGACAAAAACAAAAAGGAGAAATGAATGGTTAGATAGTTCTCTACTTTTCAATAATTCAAAGTGTCTTTTGTCTTTACACATATAAAAAAAATCGCTGTATTACATTGTAGTAGTGCAATATGGTCTTTATACTTATCGGTTAAGACTATTTAAACAAGTGGTAGTTGTTTGTACGAGATTATAATGTTAAGATAGCATTTAATTGTTTAATTAATACAGTGATTTGAGCATTGAAAACGTTTTACTCCACTACTTTTTATTAAGCTCAATATTTTGTCGTAGACCAATGTAAATATGATATAACCAGATGCATTTATCATTAACCTGAAAACCAGTTTATTTCGTCAATGAAATAATATTGGTAATGTTATAGTTTGTCATTCTTTTGCAAAACACGACTTTTTTGTCGTTGTTTACATTGTCAGATCGATACTATAAAGGTTGACTCCGAGTAACTTTAAAATCATAAACAATGAATAAGTAATATTTTTTTAAAATGTTACTCGTAACAACATTCTAGTGATTATAAAAAGAGGCGGAGACCTGATCCCTATTAATCTAAATCTTCTATTTATTTTAAATGTAAATAGCTATTAATATTCTGCATTTTGAATTTCTTATCTTGTGCTTTAAATGTGTATTGTATCTTAATCATAATCGGTTTTAAGGTAAAGAAAGGTAACCCTAATGTTGAAATGCACGTAATATGTCATATAGGAATACAAAATTTGAATTATTTAAATTAACCCTCGATCTTTTTTTAAACACTAATTTGGGATTCCCAAAATTTGGGTTTTCCCTTTTGTATAAAATGGGTTTCGGCTTTTGGATATTAAAAAACTCCTCCCTAACTTAAGAGTTTTTGCATACCCTTTTGGGAAAGGGACATTTTTGATTTTTTCATAATTTAAAAGTTTTTTTTAGAAAAATTTAAATTTTAAAAAGTAAATTTTCCAAGGGTTACATTATGATTTTTCTTCTGAAAGCTTTATTTTTAAACATAACCCCAAATCACTGACGGTTTGAAAAAGATATTTTTTTTAAATTTTACCTTTTTAAAAAAAGGGGGGGGCGTATTTTTTTAAAATTTTCAAAATAAACTATTGATCTTTTTAAAATTTTCTTGCTTTTAATTTACTGTTTCTTTTTCATATTTATGGCCCACGGAAAAGGGTTGTCTGACCCAAAACATTTTTAATTTCCCGAATACTGTCCCCAAAAAGGGATGGACAATTGATTTATGTTTTTGGCTTTCCCCAACATGTTCTTTTAAGTAATTTTTTTATTATCTTTTAATACAAAAACCCTTTTTTTTAAAAGAAAGTGAGGTTTTTTCGACACTTTGGGAAATTTCCCCGGGAAATCCCAAAAATTTTTTAATTTCTGCAAGTACTGAAAAGCAATACTTTTTCATTTTTTAAAAGGTTATTTTATGTATAAATTTTTGCTAAAATGAAAGGGGATTTTTTAACACAAAAGGGCATTATTTTTAAAAAAACCATAATAACATTTTTTTTCTTCTTCAAATTCATGGGTTTTTGTGAAAAAAAAAATATTTTAGAAATTAAAAATCCCCTTTAAACCCATAGGGGAAATTTACTGTGACATTTTTTTTGGTAAAAATCTAAAAGTCTCCCCAAAAGCAAATTAAAAAAATTTGGAAAAATACAATTTTATAGCCCCTAGTTTTAAAAATTGTAAGAAAAAGAATCATAGCCTTGCTGACTTTGACCTTTGGAAGTTTCACTAATTTTTTAAAAATTCCAAATCCCTTTTTTCCCTTTTTTATGTGTTTTTTTTGATAAAATGCTTGAAATAAAACAAAGACTTTTGAGCTGATCCCAGTGATCCTGCTGGCTTTCCCCAGCCCTTTTGTAAATCGTATAAAAAAGGGGTCTTTGATTTTAAGAATCACCCTATAACCCCCTTTGTTAAAAACTGCTGACATTTTTTTCCCAAACCCAAGGGACTTAAATGTTTCCCCAGTATTGATGTTTATATCTATCCCAATTTTTTTTTAAAAATTTGGTTTTTTTTTAAACTGAGATTTTTGTCACCTTAGAAAAAAAATTTTGAACTTTTAAAAAAATGTCAAACTAAATGTGTTTCTTTTGGTATTTTTAAAATTTAAATTGGGTATAAAAATTTTTTTACAACCCCAAATTGGGGAAAAAGGGGGTGTTACAATCAGTCTTGACATAGCAAATTTTATTAAAGAAGTCAAATATCGTACCTTTTCTAAAAGTAAAATATGTTATTTTAGATAAATCGTTTCATATAATTGCCAAATCCAAATAAATAATGTGGAAAATGAAATTTGCTGATGATAAAGTACATAGACAATGAAACAACCCCTCGATACCTCTAATCTACCGGTCCCCTGTCTATATTTAAATAAGTAAAGCGGACGATTCTTTTCCTTACATTTTATTTTTAGAAACGAACGCCATTGAGGCTGTTTTGAAGAAGGCTTAACAATAATATGATGCACTTTTCCAAGATAAAGATACTGAAATAATTAGTTTAAAACAATAAAGAATTGGTTTTTCCAACAAAAAATAAAATCTGAAGGCCGCTTTAAACAAAAATATGAATACACTTTTTGATGAATGAGCGATAAACATTCAATACCTATTTTTTTTTAACTACTATTTACAAGTTCCATTTAGAAAGGCATCCGCGTATTTTATTCAGTTGGAATCTGTTATAAAAAGCATCGCTATAAATATATTTTCATAGGTAAATGATTACAATATGTTACAAATTTTGTTGAAACGGCGTCATCTTGATTTGATAAGTTGAAAATGTTCAACCAGGAAATGTACAGTCTGATAAATAAAATCAGCATTTTAGACCGAGTCTCGGTGTTCAAAAAGGTGCATTTGTGTTGTTAAAATTCATCTGCGATTGTATCAAGAAATAAAATATTCCCTTACATATATTGACTGTCATGGTAGAACGTTTACTGTTCTTATGATTGCATCTTGAAAATTGAGCTGGAAGATATCTTTTCATAAATATTTCAAATATCCTTCTGAAATATAAATGAACTTCGATTGACAAAGTTTTAAACTGTTTATAATACACACTACACACTCTGAACGACGTCATTAACGCAAATAAAATGTATATACAAAAGTGAAGGAACCAAATCTTAGAAGTAAATTTCATTTACCCCTGATTCATAAACACATTAATAATAAAGAAGCCTAATGCATTACGGTACAAACATTGAAAGTATAAATCTCTTAAATGGTATGCATGTATTGATTAAACATTATTGTTCTTTGATTTTAACATGTAGATATTGGACTCCATTCATAGTGGTGACAATTTAATCAGAAATATTTAAACAGTGCAAGAGTAGAATTGTGTAAAAACAAATATTCGTTATCGAAAAACATTTAAATATATTATCAGACAACTTTCAAAAGGCTTGATCTATATTTTTTCTCAATCTAAACTGGCTCGATTTGGGAAAGTATCTTAGTGTCGGTGTGTAGAAATATCGGGTATTACAAAAGGTGTAAATATTTGTATTAATTGATTGATTTACGTGAACAAATTTATCAATTATTAATGAATATTAATTGTTACGTAATACGTGTTGCTTTTAGAGTATATTCGGTTTTAGCATGCTAAAAGAATTGGATATGGATCATGGAATACACTAAGACAAAATTGTTTAAAATTGGTTATAAGATAATGATGTGTGTATCTTTAAACATGGAAGTATTTTCTGACTTGATGACTTTAGTATTCTAAAACAAAATATGAATGCACAAATACATTAGATAATATATACGTGAAAACCATGCCGTTATCAAGACAACGGACTTATTCCACAACCCATGGATACCCCGAGGAAGACAAAACATTCTCATATTGCGATGTCTGTAAGTTAAATCTATGTGTCAAATGTTCTTTTCATATAAAAGATACCGTCGTCTGTCCATCTTATCTGATTTTACATGCCATAATGGTCCCACGAAAAAAGATATCATCTAGAAATGTTTTATAAATTTATGAAAAGCGTTCATTTTCTGGACTGATCCTTGTGACAGCTTATAAATTCCAATCAAGTAGCATTAAAACTGTTCCTACTCGTTTTACTGTGTCATTGAAGGATTCAATTATTCACGTTTTGAATTGTCACAGTTATTGAATTTCACATTTCCGCTGTTGTAGTTAAAAAATATTTAACACCATTTTCTACCACTTTTGCTGCTAAAATCGAAAATACATTTTGACGCATTACGTATTTTGGCTCAATAACTTACGTGCATTTCAGTCTCTGATGTAAACTTTATTAATTATATCTTTTTGCATTATAATGAGAAATGTAATAATATTATTATAGTTATATTGCATTATAGTTTGTTTATCCAATATGAATACTTAAAAACTTATTGCATTTGTAATACTGTTTGTAAAGTAAATGACCTTATTCTATTGTTTTATTGATTTTTGCATAACAGTTTATAAAATAAATTTTGTAAAAATCCAATGCTTTTTAAATTTTTTATGCAGGGCCAAATGTAAAACTTGATTAACTTATTTGCGTTACAGTTATATTGGGTTTTTTGTCAATCTTTTTTAAATGATCGAAAATTCGAATAAAATTATTTCCTATTTTTAAAACAAATTTCATTCATTTCCAATAAATTCCCAGACTGTAACAGTTTGAAATTCTTTTTAAACATTGTCAAATTAGTCATTTAACTATAATGCTCCGAATAAACAAGGGTCTTAATTTTTGAAACTACCCAAAAGGCCTATAAAACAAAAAATATGTTTCATGTTAATAAAATTGAGCTTTTAGGACAGACATTTTACTCTTGAAATTGTGGGAACAAATGCCTATTAAGTTGCCGCAAAGGGCATTTTCAACTTGCAGATTTCTCGGACCTTGTCAATTTCCAAGAAATAAACAGAAATTTGCGGGTTATTGCCCTAGTCTTATTATATTATCTTCTTTTTATAGTTTCTATTCCTTTTGTCATTCTTCTAACACAGAGAGATCAAATATTGTATAACCAATAACATTGTTAAATATATCCATTTAAGAGCATCATGAATATTTTATGTACTGGAATATTTCAAACTCCCAAGTGGCATGCCAGGGTATCTTCAAACTTCTTAGATATGACATCAGTGTTTGCATTGTTGACCACGTTAGTGTTTTCTTTACAAATGACAGTTGGGGGTTTCTTTGTGTCTCTAAAGAAGATCACCAATCGATGTAATTGTTGATTTGTATAAGAACGAACTGGTTTTTATTTGTCTCAGACAGTAAAAACTATTGCCTCCTGTAGTAATGACAAAATTACGATAATCACAATTACCGTCGTTGGAATAGATAAAAGTTATCCGAATAATCTTTTGTATCTTTTCTCCTCGTGTATTACTTGTATCATTTACTCTGCAGTTGTGATAAAAAAGTGAAGTATCAGATGAACTCATCTAGAAAAATTATAACGAACCAAGTGGTCAATATTAAAAATATCATGTTATATGTTACTGTCTTTAAAATTCACAGTTCGTGCAAATTACAAAATAGCTTGTACCTTGTATTAATTGCTTTAAAATTTATTCAACCTTTATAAATGCTTAATTAAGTAGAAAGGGAAGAAGCTTTATTGTGAATAGCCTTGAAATATATTGAACAAAAATTAAATATTTAAGAAATAATTAATATTACAATTATTTCATTTTAATCATTTTATTTCCAAAAGGAAAAGAGTATCTTTATCAGCATCCTCCATGTTTATATTATTTGTATGATTAACTTTATAAGGATCTTACACTGGCTGTACAGACCGGAATATATAGTTTAAAGATAACTGTTAACGGCGGTTACGAGACTGTGCTGAGTTTGCGCTAAACAGTTACCCGACAGTTACCCGAGAGCTAGATATTCCGGTCTGTAACGTAGCCTGTGTTTGATTCTTTTTCTTGCATGTAACGTATTAATCATATTTCACGGGTCGTGATATTTAAATTGTAGTAGAAGCATTAAATAAAACATTGCAGATGTTTTTTCAAAATTTCGAAAACAAAAGTAATAGAAGCATAATTAATATGTGTCATAAAAAACCCGATTTTTAAGCTATGACAAAATTTTCCCTATTTTTATTTGGGAAAATAATTCTTGTTTTGATCACACAAAACCATTTTTCTTTGCTGATTTTATTCGTTTGATTTGCCCAAATTTAATTTTAAAAATTTATCTTCTTCAAAAAAGTGAGAAATAAAACATTAATATAATATAAGATATAAAAAAAATCCCGTGTTCGACCCAATTCCCCTTTGGGAAAACTTTATTATTAGATATTTTGTTTAAACCAACCCTTTAAAAATATTTAAAATTTATTTTATCCAATAAAAGAATTATATTTCATTATTCTTAATTTTCTTACCAGATTTTTCGCAATTTTTGCTTATTTTTATTGCATGTATTATTAATTCTATTCTAGTCATTAAATGATAACTATTAAGATAGAAATCAAATCTAATACGTTAATATGTATTCTGCATAATTTATTTTTATATTGATCAAAGTTTAACATCAATCTCCGAAACTACATATGAAAACTTTTAGGAAGTTGTCTCTCATCACTAGTTGCTTAAATTTCAATCAATCTTTATTCTTTTTCCTGTCTTGCTTATTCACTTACTGTCTGATATCCTGTTATATTTTGATTTATGTTATATAATAATTGTATTATCAAAATGTCATTCTTCAGCTTATATACATTTTTCCGGAGGCGAGTTTTTTTCAAGATCTTCTTTACCTTTAGGAAACTTTGAATATTTCTCCACTATCAAAACGGCATCTAAGATGGTTATTCTCTTGTAAAAAGTGTGTTATGAAGCATTTGAAGCATCCAATCCTGCTTAGTAAAGATATAATTCACACTGACAGCGATGCATTAATTTGCTTATATTTCCTGCAATGTTATGAATCGTATTTGAAATGAGAATTGCCGAAAATCTGGAAAAGGGGTGTACCCTCGGATGCACTGAAAACAACAAAACTACTTAAAAATAGCAGACTCGGTTTGATTGAATCTGATTCATGAGGGAAAATGGAGAAGTGCAACATCCCTCACCGGCTTAAGCGGTAATCAATCATCAACACTTCATATGATGATTTGGAAAACTCCGTTAGATGACCGCTGAAGAACGCTAAAATATAGATATAGAATAACGAAGTAATATGGTTAGCATTTCTAGGTAAACAAAATGTTTCTAATAAAAGAGTAGTTAATTACACGTGATTAACATCTTTTCGTTAATGATCTAGATATTGCTCCTGAAAGAAGGTACGCGCACGGGATATAATCAGTAATGATATGTGTGATTATCACTGAACGTGCAATTAACAATGCTGTAGCGTAAATTGTTTCTCTTAACATCTCTTTCAATTATAATACGTATTGTTTAATCAACTAAGCGTTATACTGTAAACAAAAATAAACATGAAAACATAACTGTTTAATAAAAATAATGTTATTAATATCGACAAGGTGCAATTGTTGTAAAAATTCAAAATAAAAGAAAAGGTTTCAAAGGAATATCCTTATTTAAGCAACGATATTGATATTGCAAAAGTATTGAAAAACGGTACCTATGTGAAAGAAAATGGGAATAATCATCTTAATCAAGGAATTGTCACACAATAAAACTGATGGAAAATGCCCTTGTTAAGACTAAGAAATTACTCTATATGTCACGGGCATCGTGTTTGCCTATTGCGATGCCCGTAAGTATATTTTAAATCTTTAAGTTTATAAATACTTCGATATTTTATCTATGCGTTTGAAAAGTAGAAAAAAATAACAAAATTCTATTCAAAATGAAAGTCAATAAAAATCTTGAAAAAATTGATCCATTGGAAGCATTGAAACAACAAAAGTAGATGAATAGTGCATACATAGTTTGTTTGAGTCTGTTTAGGGTTAAAAAAAAATACAACATCCCTCACGACTATAACACCAGCTTGAGCGGTATTCAGTTTTAAACACTGAATGTGCTTAATCATTCCGAATGACCAGAAAAATATGACAATACTGTAGTAATTATGTTTTGCGATTGACAAAGGCAAGAGCGAAAAACACAAATTTATGATATCATGAAATTAAATCATTGTGATATAGATTGATCATGTCGATGTGCTGTATTTTCAATAGACTGAAATATATTTTTCCTGATTAAAAAAAAAAACAGATACAAAATAATATTAACCCTTTGTATTTTGTTAAATCTGATTGGACTCTGATCAACTAAATGTAAAATCATTTGTAAGTTGATAACATTTAATGTTATGTCAGAATAAAAATTCATTTGTTGAAAATAAGTAGTACCATTCATCATTTTCTCTTGCTTTTGATTTGTTTTGTGTTGAAACACTACTATTGTATACATTTATAGGTATTAACGAAAGATACAAAATGTTAGGAATTCCACTGAAAATTATATTGTAATGCATGATTATCATTAGACCTACTATCGAAACTTATTACATTGTACATCGATTATTTTCTATATTTGTCATGTGATGACCTGATATGAATAAAAAAGGATTTTACTTGACTTGGTTTATGAACACATTGATTCATGTATAACATTGATTAATGTAATTGATAAATCTTAAAACATCAATGTTACATGAAGCTCTATCTGTTTTCAAGTGCATATGTGTGAATGAATGAATTCATAGCAATACTTTCCATTGTTTGAAATAAAATATTAAAGATAATGGACAGTAATGTTTCTTTTTTGTACACAAATCATAACAATACTTATTCACTAATAAGAAACAGACATACCTATATAAACTACAGGTTAAAGTCAAGTGATTTACAAAAGAAATCCCATCAACGCTGAAAAGGTTTGCCACTACAGCGTTCTTTGAATATAAATAGTACGTATTATAGTGTATAATCAAAGTGCTGCAGCACTGAATGCGACGGACATGCAACCGGAGAGACATTAAGGCTTCTTTTAGAAAAAAAAAACAAAAACAAAACACAAAATATATAACAGAGAAAATTTGTTCCATACAAGTTCGAGATTTGTAGAGCAATATATTTGTGTCCCAAATTGATATAATTCAGATTTTCTACTTTCAAGCACTTAAATACAGAATGAAATTTATGCCTAAAAACTCTGGTCAAACTTGTAAAAATCAGTGTCCTTATCGATTTATTCTGAGAAATGATATGTAAATAGAAAAAAAAACTATCAACGAAATATTTCTAGAATAAATCCAGGCAAATAAACTTCAAACATAATACATTATACATTTGAGAATGCTATTTAGAATTGCTTCGTGTTATATCATAGTGGGCATACAGACAATAAAATATATGTCATTTGTATTTTTATTTCTCTTGGATATGTCTCATTAAAAAAAATTGGTTAAAATCATCAGCAATTAATAGTGTATTTCTTAGATTTTTTTATTTACAAGGTAAAGATGTAGAGGCCAGAGCACATCGTTTTTATTTTAATTTAAATGTCACTTAAGCACTACAGTGTTTAGTTGTCTTTTTCAACTTCACACTAAATTCCATTTTCAACTTGTTTGCTTCTTACAATTGTATAGCATTTCTAAAAGTATTGCATGTAATCCGCTGGTTTAATAATTACGTGTTTAATGTGTACTTCCTGATCGCCTGTCCAAAAATCAGAACAGGTGAAGCAGAATCTATTTTTAGAATAGCGAAGGTTAACTCTTATCATGACCTAGAAAAATATGTAAACAAACCACAAGAATCGGAAGTAGAACTGATATTATAACTTCCTTACCATGAAAGACTACATGGCGGTAAAGTGTCTTACATGCATTTTCAAAAATAGATATTTATACTAACCATTGTACTGTATCTAATATATTAATAACTGCTGAATATTCAGCTAAACCCGCGGTATGAGTCACGAAAATAGTTCTTCTTTTATTAATGCGCGAGTTATCCTAGAGTAACGAAAAACTTTTGATTTGTTAATAATAATGTTTTGTATAATGTAGAAATATTTATTTCCTACTAATAATGTCTTGGAACTCAGAGGTTACACCTTAATTGTAGTTATAATTTGCTGTCCTACTTTTTCGACAGCGGTAAATCGTTTCAGCAGTAATTTGCATATTGCGCAATAATACTACGGGACTACAACGTTTTTATCAATAAATACGTTCATATTTTAACTTGGATAACTTAATTTGAAATTGAAAAGGCTGAATATGGAAGACATTAAGATATCCAGACAAAGTATGGGAGTTTTGAAGGATCAAATTCATGTACTATTTCTTGGGCTGTTAATTGGTTTAGGGACACATTGCGCGATTGTAGCCAACGAAATCCCATGTGTAGATGACTTAGCTCTGAACGCGCCTGAGGGCGCGTCCGTCGCAAAAATGATACATTTTTTATATACATAACAGCTGTTTTCACAATTTCTTTGCAAAGTAATTAGTGGGGGTGTAAAACATTAAGTTCCATGGGAAATCCATTATTGTAGCTCATTCTATTATTTGATTCTCGTTGACGGTCTGTAAACCGCATTGAAGGTATGGTTTATGTTTTCTACGGGCTTTAGTATTCCAATATAAGATAGTACATTTTCCTTTTTCAATTATTCAAGCCGGAAAATGATTTTCTGCTTTTTAAAAGATAGAAAAATATTGTTTTTACAATTACACGTACAAACAATGCAATGTAATCTTACACATCCGCATAGTTAAAAACTATAAAAAAAAAACTATATTTATGAAATCAAAACTTATAATTTGATGGTTGTATAACAATGTTACAAATGACCATTGTTTAAAGTCTGTTGAAAAACAAAATTTGTAAATAGTATCTTAGGGTTTTTGGGGGTAACTTTGGGGGAGGGGGGTAGGGTTTTAATATTAAAAGGGAATTTTAAATGTTTTTTTAGTGTTAATTTTTTTCAAAAGTAAAGCCCCAAATTTGGGTATTTTCATAAAAAAACCTGTGCCAAAAAAAATAACTTCGGGAAATCAAGTTCCAATTTTTATCGAAAAGCGCACTGAAGCCTGTCATTTCTCTGAATTATTAGAATATAGAAGCACCTAGCAAACAACGAGTTAAAAGTAGATAAAGAAAGAAAAAAACGTACATATCATGACCTCGTTATGGGTTTTTTATGAAAAAGGGGTTAGGGAAGATCATTTGCCAAAAATATCTCCTTTTTAACTGCATAAGTATACTTTGTGGTATCAAAGATGAAAAACCCCAGTCAATATAATTGTTGATTAGCACGCAAACGAAGTAGGTTATTCATTTTTTTGCAAATTACTTAGTGATTTGCTGTGTTTATGATAAAATAACGATAAGCACAGTACCAATCATCAAAAATAAATAACTCATTATTACTTATTATTAATTCAGATGTATTCTAGCAGATACATTCTGGTATATATTTGGTTTTGAAATACCAAAACTATGATAATGAATCATTCCTATATACAAAAGAAAACAATACTTGCACGATGACATAATTAGAGTTCAGTTATCTATTCAGTTGCATTTATGAAATAAATCATGACTTAATCTTTATTCTGGTTTTTTTAACAAATAGACTGTGGTCATAATATACATGTATATATGCCTTGATAATAATATCTATTAATAAGACCACCCCGCAATTAAGACCACGTTGGTCCAGTCCCTTTGGTGATCTAAATAAAGGGGTTTTGCTATAAACTTGAATTGTAAGTTCACAAATTATCTAAAGATTATGTTGAGCTAAGTGTCCAATTTTGGCGTTCTATCACTATGTACTTCAATTGAAAAAAAATACAAGAGTGTCAAAATACTGATTAAATGTACATTTGTTTATATTTCTTAAACAATTGAAACTTATCGATGAGTGTATTGTCAATATGAATTGTGTTGTATCTGATTCATTATCGTTTCAAAGGTTATCTCTTACTGTAAAGAATGTAAATACCGTTATGTTAAATAATAGAGTATATACATTATAGTATCGGAAAAAATTCATTGTTTATATTAAGATCGTTAACGAACTAAGTATATTACCATTTTGTATACCGGTACTTCGTATCTATTTAACAAGGTCGACCTTTTTTAAAAATGACTACCTTCCTAACATAAAGGTTATCCTTGAAGACTGTAATTGTATTTGTCGTAAATTAAATTGTTTTTCAAGTTTAATGTTTTGACAAGTGTATTGAACGTATATTGATACATGACTGTTCTATTGTAAAAGGACCTCAGTCGTTCACGGATAAAAATATATATTTTATATTTTTAATTTAAAACGTCTTTGACATAGTGAAGAATTTAGTTAATCTAACAAATGAACAATATGTATGCTAGGCTTACCATTCGTATAAAAAGTGAGTGACACGTGAAATGGTGCTCTTAACCAGAGAAATTTTATTCGAATTCCGAAAAAAACGATGGATAATGTGTTTTTTTAGGTAATGAAATGTAACATGTATCCTAGACAATAATATTTTTTGTGAAAAGAAAAATGCCTATATCAAGACAATGGGGATATTCAACAACATATGGACATTCCAGCGATGTGAAAATATTTAATTTCAACAAGCACTGTAAGTAACGATTCTCATATTTATCGATATATGTATCTATATTTTTACATACGTAAGCATGATCTTTAAATTGTAATACAAACTTCTTAACTCCTAGCGGAATCGAAATTTGAAAGAAAGTTCATTGTATATTCAAGAAAACATGAAATGTATGTGACCCATATCAAGCAACTCAGATTTCAAACATCTTTTAACTTTAAATGTAATATTTCGAATAATATTACTATGCCAAATTAGCAAAATAAAAAATAAATAAGAAAAAAAACTTTTACGTCTCGTAATCAGCAAATGAAATCCAAGAAGTTCACATATAATGAATTGCAAATAAGGCACAAAAATGATAAAACCTGATACTTGTAGTCACCGACTTTATCATACAGAAGTAAAATTTTACAAATTTGTTAAGTGTTTCACTATTACTTTTCAACTATTCAAACCTTTCCTAACTATACGTTTTCAACTTTGTCTGTAACTTATTTTCAAAATAACACTTAAGATAAAATCAGGACCTTGAACGAAAAGAAATGTAAAAAGGGGCTGAATTTGTTCGTGAAATTCCCATCCCCCTCCTCTTTTTAGTTTTACTTGTGTCGTTCCGAAATCTTTTGGGTTTCTTTACCTATTTTTCGTTTAAAGAAATCAATGGTTTGTTGTCAGAGAAATTTTTGTAGTCCAAAGTACTTTTTTTCTGATTCTTCCCCGCAAAAAGAAATTAAAAGTAAGATTAATTAGATCTTAAATTTTTCCCTTTTGGTTTATATAAATGAATACATATTACACACACTAGACATTGACCTTGTAATAGGTCTTGAAATGAAAAAAGTAAGAAAAACTAAGAAAATTATTCATAATATTTAATGAGAAAGAGACAAACATACAATACATAAAAATAGATATTTTCATAATTTTGTGAATTACTTATCATACAAATCATTCATACCAAGGTATCCTTTTTTGTACAGTTTTACAAATTTTCGTAAGTACCTCTAAAAATTCATTTCTTTAGGCTATGATTTCAATATGTTACAAACTTAGTTACTTGTCGTCATCTTGATTCAATAATGTGAATCATTTTTTGCACGTGTATAGTGACATAAATCAATATCTTAAACCTACTTCTCGGAACCTGCCATTACATAAAATGTGTTACACGGCAGATGTTCCCCATTTTCTATGATTTCATCTTTAAAAAATTGAACTGCAAAATATTTCTTCGTTAATATTTCAAAGTCAACGTATCCTATCGCATATCAAAGTAACTTCATATGACCCAATTCAGCATTGCCAGTAACAACAATAGTCTTGCTCTTTCTAGCACTACTTATTTTATACGACGTCGTTTTTAGCAACATATGTTCCAAATAAATCGTTTTCTTTATAAACAATCAAATCACTATTTGGGTATTGACTTTCTGCTGACTCATTGTTCGTATAACTTTGTTCATTTAAAAAGTTTAAATGATAAATTAATGTATTCAGGTACAAACATTGAAAATATGTATCACCTACAGATATAGATTTAAAAAAAGATTTATCTGTAATTGCAACGTATATTGGACTTAATGCATAGTTGTTATAATTTGAAAATCTGTAGTACTGTGTAAAAACAAATATGCGTTATCGAAAAACATTCAAAGATATTATCAGACAACATTCAAGTGGCTTTGCGCAAGATCTTTTACTTTTTTTCCCAATCTAAACTGGCTCGATGTGGGAAGTTATTTTCTTCTACTTGTGTTAGTATTTGTACATTGGGTTTTACAAAGTTGTAAGGTTATGTATTATCTGATTGAATTAATTGATTGATTTGGGCGAACAAATGTATCAATTATTAATCAAGATTGTTAGATATTTAATATGGAGACATTGAATAGACATTAGCGGTAGCATGCACATTCAAACGGATATATAAAATGTAGAAGATTAATATCATCTGTTGAGAAATATTTATTAAAAAGGTGTGTGTTTTTCGCTGCTGGAATAGTAGAAAATAAGATACATCTGTGCATTAGAAACATGTTTATAAAAACGTGAAAACAATGCCGTTATCAAGACAACGGAATTATTCTACAACTCACGGGCACCCCGAGGAAGACAAAACATTCGCATATTGCGATGTCTGTAAGTTGGTTTTACAAATTAAAAAAAAATACTTTTAACAAAACAAAGATCGTTGTCTTGTCTGTTCATTTTAAAAATGTTTTATCGACTTATTAATATTTACTGATTATGCTGGCCAAATCAAATGTCCGAAACTCCATAACATCTAGTAAAGATGTTTTATCTAAGATGCTGTTGCATTTAGTGTGATTCTCACCGAAAGATGCCCTTGATTTTTCTAAATTTGTTCATTTTCTGAATTGATCGTTTTGACAGCTTGTAAATTTCAATCAACTCGCATGGAGACTTTTTTCTATGCGTTTAAGTGTTCCATTAGAGGATTACGTTCGTCTATCAATTATTCACGTTCTGTAAAGTCGCAGTTATTGCCTCTTTCATTTCCACTTTTGCACTTAAAACTGAAATAAATGAACTCCAATTTGTTACCTTTTTGCTTCTTTTTTCTATGATTATTACATATGATCACATAATTACTTATTGCAGTACATCTCAGAAATAAACTTTGTCAATCATATCTCATTACATTCCATTGAGAAATGTAATGACATAAATATTAATAATTAATATTGCATCCACTATGGGAACTCTTAATAACTTATTGCGTCACCGTTTGTGAAGTAAATAATCTAACTCCATTGCTTATTGTTTTTATGCATTACAATCAATTTGTAAACTTAATATGGTGACTTTATAACTAATTGAATTACAGTCTGTTAAGTTAATATGATAATTGGTGTTACATTACATGTTGTTGAGTAAAAATGGTGACTTATTACTTACTGCTTAAAAGTCTGTGTCGAAAAAATGTTGACTATTCTAATTTTAACATATTGCATTAAATTATTAGTAGCAAATCTGAGCACTTAACTGTTAGTCATATTACAGTTTGTAAATATTCTAAAACATAGATAAATATAGCGGTTCATTGCCTTTTTATTAAGTTTTTTATGAAGATTAAAGCACAAAGGTGAACGAGAGAAAACAGCTATGGTACAAATTGTCGTATATACCCTAAAAACAAATATTTGTCACATAAACAATGACAGTGATTCATTAAAATGATATATTCCAGTCCTTTTTTTCCAGATAATAAGGGATTAAGAAGCAACGACTTTCCTGATTTATACGTTTCTTGTAAATGATAGAGACAGAAGTTCGTAATAAAAGTCTTCCATGTGTATGTTTATTTCAAATAATCATTTATCAGTTTTATCAAACCCGGTAGTTTTTAGTAACTTATTTAAATGCTTTTTATCAATGTTTATCCGCTTTGTCTGCAATTAGTTGATACAGTTTGTTCGCTTACATAATGTCAATGAAAGCGCTGATGCATTATCGAAATATGTGAATTTAAGATAATATGGGACCTAAGGTGTAGAAAAGAGCGATTATTTTGCAATATTTTGTTGTGATTTTTTAAAGTACCTTGCAGACTTTTTTTTTAAATATGTTCCACAAGAAGTATCAATATATAAAACCCATTCTGTATAAGAATATACCAGACATGTTTCCATATTGTACAGGTTAAATAAATTAAAATAGTTCTTTGGTACTAAGTCAGAACATGAAGAAAGTTAATATTCTCCGCTAAAGATGTCATTCAAAATGGGTTTGGCTCTTTTTTTCCACTATTTTTTGGTTGATTTATTAATTATGGACTCAAACTTTTTTTAAGTTATGGCATAAAAGAAGTATCAGTTTATTATTCACAAATATATAAAATATTTAAATTAACATGTATGAAAACTGGATGGGTCCCGAGCCCCAAAATAAAGATTTTCTAACAGAAAAATATACCGAAATGCACATGTTAAGATTTTAGTCCAACTAATGTATTAAAACCTAAGACTTGATAAAAAAAGGTCCTGTTATCCGTATATTGATTTAAAGGACCCCTATATATCGGGGTGTGACAATCTTTATAAATTAAAAGAAAAAAATTAACATCACAAAAACTTTTCAAACTGGACTAAATTGCAACTGTGCGTACCCTTTTAAAATCGGAATTTAAAAAGGAAAAAGATGGAAAATTTACAAATCTTAGAGGGAGAAGCTTTAAGGAAAATTTGCTGACATTTTGACTAGTTCTCGGTGTACTTTGAAACCTTATCAATAATTCACTGTAACTTGTGAATAGTTCGTACTCCTTATGCAATAGCACAATTTTCTTTAAAAAAAAGCGTTAACTTCTTAAGTTTAAGACAGGGTGCACTGAAGAAACTACTTTCACTACAAGCGCGTTATTAAGTTTGAAAGCCTCTGTTGTTATTTACTATTCTAATTATAAAATAAGAAAAGAGTGCATAACATCTCATAGACATTTGGCTCGATGTGAAACAGGGAAACCGGAATCGTGTTGCCTCAGCTTTCATAGTGACAATATGTTGAATTGTGTTACAATAAATCTGATTTAGGTTTTGAGCACTTCTTGTTTCTCAAGAGTCCCCCGGTAGAGCAAACATTTGTCAGGTTTATGTTATTAAATTTGCTATTGATTCATTATTAATTGGTTTAAGTACCAATTTATGATTCCCAACAGAGGTACTGGTATTTGGATTGAGCTCACTTTTTGTATTTGATCTAGAGAAAAAAATACTTAAAATTGTTTGATAAAGAAACAGTTATTACGAAAAATTTAGGTGTTTCGTTTCATGTATTTTTTTTTTCTTCTTGAAAGTGAGAAATTAGAAACAAACAAAAAATGTTGCTCAACAATTAAAATGAATGTTTTTAAAATATACACTGTGTTAAAAAAATTATTTTTTTTGTCTACATATGAAATTATATTTGTTATGTCGATCTATAAACTGGCTTTAATTTAATTAAAAAATAAGCGATAACATTTCGCCAGTTTTTTTTTTTTGTTGCAAATGGCAGTTTTTAAAACATTGCTAAATGTGCTTCGGAACGTCTCCAGATAGACTGAAATCTTAATTCTTACATCTTTTACTTATTTGATGATTATATAAAATATGAGTTCTTCGACAAAATTATACGTCATACGATACATGCGAGAGCTAACTAAGACATAATATCTTTAATTTAAAGCCCAATACCAAATAAAGTTTTCATTCAGGATCTTTTCTTGTATATTCTGTCTCCCTTTGCCAAGTCCAAGAGAAAAGAAAGCATACAGTCGTTTACTCCCAGCCTTATCTGTCATATAAAATTCGTACGATCCTGTTTCTAATGTATCCTTCAGAGATCAAATATTGTATAAGCAATTGCATTGATCAATATATACATTTAAGAGCACCATGAATACTTTATGAAGTGGAATATTCCCAATTGACATATCAAGGTTTTGTCAGACTTCTTGGCAATGACGTGTTTGCATATTGCACGTAACGGGATGACCATTTTAGCGTTTTCTTTACAAATGATATTGAAGCGTTTTCTTTATAAATTTCATTAGTCAATACAAATTTAAAACAATTGTAAAATCATTGATATATAACTAAGCAGTATCCACCCTTTCACTATAATATTTGTATTTGAAATTAGGCACTTACGACTGATTTATCTAATTTGCTTCTGCGTTTGGAATTCCATCACACAAATAACAATCTGTTTAACTAACAGTATTTCTGTTTCCTTGTCTTTAAAGATGGGTAGAAATCATAATATATAATCACTTAGCAATATTTATACAATACGTTTTCCGATTTTCGTTCAGAGGTCATGCGGAAACCTTTGTGCTTGAATGCATGTTTTGTCTACTTAGCTATTATTGTAAGTCTCCTTGAGGTCATGGTGAAACAGAATGATACAATTTACTAATGCTGCGTCAATATCCAAACTATTTATATGTACGCCAGCAATGGTAGCGAAACAACTAATTATTGTGCGTATTTTTCAAATTTGTTTAAATGGCTTATAAACATTTAATATATATTTTTTTATAAAATTATTTGACAATATCATTTTAGCGTTTTCTGAAACGTCCTTACTGAATACGCTTAATTACGGGTCGAATTCTGTTTTAATATTTATTTCAGCCTTTCTCTCGGAGCGGGCTGGACGTTTTATGAATTATCAGTCTTTTTAAAGTATTCAATACATCACAAGGTATGCATTTAAATTTGGAAATGCAGAAAATT
Organism: Ruditapes philippinarum; assembly: GCF_026571515.1. Taxonomy (NCBI): domain Eukaryota; kingdom Metazoa; phylum Mollusca; class Bivalvia; order Venerida; family Veneridae; genus Ruditapes; species Ruditapes philippinarum. The sequence goes on from NW_026858549.1 coordinate 135,282, forward strand.
GTATCGATTTATATATAGTTGCCATAAAATTCTTGGACGATTAAGTTTATTATAACTTAATAATTCGATAAAAAATATATCTCAATAGAGCGGCAATTTCTATTATTCTCTTGAATGACTTGGCGCAGGACTATCAGCAAAACTAAATTAAGAAATTAAAGCTGCATGCCTCCAGATAAGCCAAAACAGTTCAATAAAGACAAACTTGAGAAAACTGTACTCAAGATTATAAGTAGGGAACAAAGATTCGAGATTCAAGTAAAAATAATATAAATAATATGTGCAATTAATGACTGATTTTGCAGTGTTTATGGCCATATTTCTACTACGTTTCTATCTCAGTAAGGGATATACCTTCTTTTTTTCTTCTTTTTTTTTTTTTTTTTTTTTTTTATGTGGATTGTAAGCGCCAGTTAATGTTTAAAATTAATATCTTTGTTCACGTCACAATAGTTTACTTGTCAGAACATTTTCAAAAATTTTATGAAATTGAGCATTGATCTGGAGGCATACTGCTTTAATTAATTAAATAAAATTTTATCCCATTTATCGGTATAACCTTTCGGAACTTATAGTTATTTAAGTATTTGCATCAAGTAAAGATAAGGTGCAAAAGCCAGATGCAAATTTAGTTACCAACAGCATAGAGCCTTATCATACCGTATGATAAGGCTCTATGCTGTTGGTAACTAAATTTTTGCATTTTGAAATTCAAAAACCCTTAAACTTTAAATGGTCTGCTGGGCAAATCCATTACACATATTTTGAAATTTTAAGACTAAAGTGAATCAACAACTATATGACAAATGTGGCGCCGGCATCGTCGCATGGAAAGTTGAATGAGTAATAAATAACAAATAAACAAAACCTTACGCCTTAATCACCAATAAGGTAGTTGAATGGTGATTTATTTCAAAACTGTTATGTGAATATATATGCATATAAAATCAGGATGAAGTTTAAAAGACACACCGGGGCTATGAACAAAAAGAAACAAGCAATTATCATACTATTGCAAGCAATCCATAAGTCCCCTACCGGTTAGAACCCCATCAGCATTCTGAAGGGCCATTGGCCATTCCCTAATGTTTAAACTTTTCTCTATTTTAAGTAAATTTGTTGGAAAAGTTCTTTAAAAGTGATCACAGGAAAAAGTTTTTATGAACAGACAGACAGACGGACTGAAGGACACTCTAAAGTTAATATTGGAAAGATCCCTGTTACCAAATTATAACATTTTAAAAAGCAAAATTCTTAAAGAGGAGATAACTCTGGAATTAAAGATGCAATTTCATAAAAAATTTCAGCTCTTTTTGACTAATCACAAATATTGTTATATTTGCCATGTTTTAAGCCTATTTGTTGCCAAAGCAACCAATATTTTTTTCAAAATAGGAAAAACAGATAAGACATGCATAATCTCAAGACTGCCATCTACCCATATGTCAAGTTTCATAAATATATTTCCAGTACTTTTTGAGTTATCACTGGATTCAGTTTATGTGTAAAATATGCCATATTTTCAGTCTATGTGTTGCCATAGCAACCAGAATTTTCAACATAGGAAGAAAAAAAGGACGCGCATAATCTCCAGACTGCCATCTACCCATATTTCAAGTTTCATAGAAATATTTCCAGTACTTTTTGCGTTATCACTGGATCCAGTTTATGTGTAAAATTTGCCATATTTTCAGCCTATTTGTTGCCATAGCAACCAGAATTTTCAACATAGGAAGAAAAGAAAAAGACGTGCATAATCTCCATACTGCCATCTATCCATATATCAAGTTTCAAAAAAATATTTTAAGTACTTTTCAAGTTATCGCGGGATCCAGTTTTGTGGACGGACGGACTGACAGACTGACAGACAGACGGACGGACAGACGGACGGACAGACGGACGGAGGGTAAACCTAAAGTCCCCTCCGGTAAACCGGTAGGGGCCTAAAAACAGAAGAAAGAAGTAAACGATTATTTAAAAATAATATATTAATAAAGACGTGAAAACCATGACGTTAACAAGACAACGGAATTATTCCACAATTTACTCGCGTAAATTCTGACGAAGACAAAACATTCGCATATTGCGATGTCTGTATGTTGATTTTAGTAATTTATATTCGATGTATATTTTAAAACAAACTGTTGATTTTGGTAATTTATATTCGATGTATATTTTTTTTTAAAAACTGTTTAATATCTACATCGAAGCTTTTTAAAAACATTTATTATAATTATTTTTCATTTATCTATTTTATCTAATCTTATTTTATTCATTCATCATTCATTCATTCATTCAATCATTTATTTATTTATTTATTTATTTTGCATATTTGATAATATTGATAATGTTAACACTGCTGCTGCTTCTGCTGTTTACTTTTTAAAAATTTTCAAATAGTCATTAGCTCATAAAGTCTCCGAAAAAACAAAGGTCTTAGTTTTTAATACCCGAGGGCGATTAACAAAAATATGTTTTATGTAATAAAATTGAGCTTTTTGGACAGACATTTTCTCTTGAATGTGACAAATGCCTATTAAGTTGCCGCAAAGCATTTACTTGCAGATTTGTCGGCTTGGCAATGTCCAAGAAATAACAAGACATGCGGGTATTGCCCCAGTCTTATTATATTATCTTCTTTTTGATAGTTTCTATTCCTTTTGTCATTCTTCTAAACAGAGAGATAAAATATTGTATAACCATTTACATTGTTAAATATATCCATTTAAGAGCGTCATATATATTTTATGTACTGCAATATTTCAAACTCCCAAGTGGGATATCAAGGTATCATCAAACTTCTTAGAGTCGACGTTATTGTTTGCATTGTTGACCACGTTAGTGTTTTCTTTACAAATGACAATTTGGGGTTTCTTTGTGTCTCTAAACAAGATCACCAATCGATGTAATTGTTGATTTGTATAAGAACGAACTGGTTTATTTTGTCTCAGACAGTAAAACTGTTGCCTCCTGTAGTAATAACAAAATTACGATAATCACAATTACCGTCGTTGGAAATAGATATTAACATTATCCGAATAATCTTTTGTATCTTCCTCCTCGTGTATTACTTGTATCATTTACTCTGCAGTTGTGATATAAAAAGTAAAGTGTCAGATGAAATGATCTAAAAATAATAACAAACCACGTGGTAAATATTAAAAATATCAATATATATGTTACTACTTTCATAATTCTCAGTACGCGGAATTACAAATAGCTTGTATTCATTGCTTTAAAATTTGCTCAACCTTTATAAATGCTTAATCAAGTAGAAAGGAAAGAAGCTTTATTGTGAATAGCCTTGAAATATATTGAACAAAAATTAAATATTTAAGAAATATTTAGTTTACAATTATTTCATTTTAATCATTTTATTTCCAAAAGGAAAAGAGTATCTTTATCAGCATCCTCCATGTTTATATTATTTGTATGATTTACTTTATAAGGATCTTACACTGGCTGTCGGTACAGACCGGAATATCTAGTTTGAGGATAACTGTTTACGACGGTAACGAGACTCTGTCGAGTTTCCGCTAAACAGTTACCCGAGAGCTAGATATTCCGGTCTGTTACGACAGTCGGTATTTGATTCTTTTTCTTGCATGTAACGTATTTATCATATTTCCCGGGTCGTAATATTTCAAATGTAGTAGAAGCATTAAATAAAACATTGCAGATGTTTTTTGTTTGTTTTTTTTTTTTCAAAAATAAATGTAATAGAAGAATAATTAATATGTGTCATATAAAATTGATATCTAGTTATGGTTAATTTTGCTATCATATTCTGGGAAAATATATTCTTGTGTGATCACACATAACCATTTTTCTTTTGCTGATTTTATTTGTTTGATTTGACCAATTAAGATAATTTATCTTCTTCAGAAAATATGAAGAAATGAACTCATAATATAAGTATAGAATATATACAAATTCCGTGGTCGGTAATAGATATATTACTTACCAATCCTTATAGTACAATAAATTATGCAAATATAATAATTATATTAATTATTGCATTAATGTTTCTTACCAGACTTAGCGACGTTATTGCTTATTGTATTAACATGTATTATTGAATTCTATTTTCAGATTAATAATAACTATTGGAATAGAAATCAAATCTAATACGTTAATATGTTTATTGCAATTTTTAACTATTAATCAAAGTTTAACTTCAACTGGAAACTACATAAGAAAACTTTTAGGAAGTTGTCTCTCATTTTATCCACTAGTTGCTTAAATTTAAATCAATCTTGATTCTCTTTCTTATTCACTTACTGTCTGATATTAATAATTGTTCATTCCTGTTATATTTTGATTTATTGTTATATAATAATTGTATAATCAAAATGTCATTCTTCAGCTTATATACTTTTTTCGGGGAGGCGAGATTTTTTTTTTCAAGATCAACTTTATCTTAGGGAAACTTTGATTATTTCTCCACTATCAACACGGCATCTAAGATGGCTGTTCTCTTGTAAAAATTGTTTAGAAGTGTCTTATGAAGTATTTGAAGCATCCAAACCATTTTTAGTAAAGATATATTTCACACTGACAGCGATGCTTTAATTGGCTTATATTTCCAACAATGTTATGAATCGTATTTGAAATAAGAATTGCTAAAAAAATGGAAAACGGATGATCCCTCGGAAGCACTGACAACAAAAAAACTACTTGAAAACGCAGACTCGGTTTCATTGAGTCTGTTTCATGAGGGATAATGGAGAAGTGCAACATCCCTCACCGGCTTAATGATGATTTGGAAAACTCCGTTAGATGACCGCTAAAGAACGCTAAAATATAGATATAGAATAACGAAGTAATATTGTTATGAAACCGGCAATTGGCCTTGGTCTTAGCATTTCTAGGTAAACAAAATGTTTCTAATAAAAGAGTAGTTAATTACACGTGATTAACATCTTTTCGTTAATGATCTATATATTGTTCCTGAAGGAAGGGTACACGCACGGGATATAATCAGTAATGGTATGTGTTATTACCACTGAACGTGCAATTAACAATGTTGTAGCGTAAATTGTTTCTTCAATTATAATACGTATTGTTTAATCAACTAAGCGTTATACTGTAAACAAAAATAAACATGAACACATAACTGTTTAATAAAAATAATGTTATTAGCATAGACAAGGTGCAATTGCTGTAAAAATTCAAAATAAATGAAAATGTTTCAAAGGGATATCATAACTAAAGCAGCGAGTTATTGGCATTGCAAAAATATTGAAAAACGGTACCTATGTGATAGAAAAGGGCAATTATCATCTTAATCAAGGAATTGTTACACAATAAAACTGATGAAAACTGCCATTGTTAAGACTAAGAAATTACTCTATATGTCACGGGCACGAGGTTTGCATATTGCGATGCCCGTTATTTAAGTTTATACAATACTTCGATATTTTATCTATGCATTTGTAAATAGAAAATAAATAGCAAAATTCTATTTGAAATAAAAGTCAATAAAAATCTTGAAAAAGGTGATCCATTAGAAGCATTGAGACAACAAAATTAGATGAAAAGTGCAGATATAGTTTGTTTGAGTCTGTTAAAGGTAAAAAAATGCAACATCCCTCACGACCCTAGCATGGGTATGCAATTTTCTATACTAAATGTGCTTGAGTTAATTTTTCCGAATATTTGTTGAAAATAAGTAGTACCATACATCATTTTCTCTTGCTTTTGATTTGTTTTTGTTTTGTGTTGAAACTCTAATATTGTATACATTTATAGTTAGTAACGAAAGAAACAAAATGTTAGGAATCCCACTGAAAATTATATTGTATGCATGATTATCATTAGACCTACTATCGAAACTTATTACATTGTATATCAATTATTTTCTACATTTATCATGTATTGACCTGATATGAATAAAAAAGGTTTTTACTTGACTTGGTTTATGAACGCATTGATTCATGTATTACATTGATTAATGTAATTGATAAATCTTAAAAAAATCAATTTTACATGAAGGTATATTGGTTTTCAAGTGCATGTGTGTGTGTGTGTGTGTGTGTGTGTGTGTGTGTGTGTGTGTGTGTGTGTGTGTGTGTGTGTGTGGGGGGGAATGAATTCATAGCAATACTTTCCATTGTTTGAAACAAAATATTAAAGATAATGGACAGTAATGTTTCTTCTTTGCACACAAATCATAACAATACTTATTCACTAATAAGAAACATACATACCTATATAAACTACAGGTTAAAGTCAAGTGATTTACAAAAGAAATCCCATCAACGCTGAAAAGGTTAGCCTCTTCAGCGTTCTTTGAATATAAATAGTATTATAGTGTATAAAAATGATGCATTTTTGACATACATAACAGCTGTTTTCACAATTTCTTTGCAATGTGCTTAGTGGGGTGTAAAACATTAAGTTCCATGGGAAATCCATTATTGTAGCTCATTCTATTATTTGATTCTCTTTAACGGTTTGTAAACCGCATTGAAGATATGGTTTATGTTTTCTACGGGCTTTTGTATTCCAATATTGGATAGTGTATTTTCCTTTTTCAATTATTCAAGCTAGATAATGACTTTCTGCTTTTTAAAAGATAGAGAAAAAATATTATTTTAAAAGCTTCACGTCAAAGAAATGCAATGTGATCTAACACATCCGTATAGATAAAAACTATGTTGAACCATATTTATGAAATAGAAACTCAGCATTTGATGGTTGAATTATTATTACTGATCATTTCTTTAAATTTGTGGAAAATTATTATTTAAATCAAATGAGGTAACTAGTATCTTAGATTAAGGTAGATACTATTTGGAGGAGGGCGGGTGGGTTTGAACTCATAAGGTAATTGTAAGAGTTTGTAGATGTTAATTTATTCAACAGTGACGCACCAAATGAGAGTATTCATCATATTAACCATGTACAATAAAAAACTAAGGAATTCAAGTTCCAGTTATATAATTTTTTATCGAAAAGCGCACTGATGCCTGTCATTAATCGAAATTATTAGAATTTAGAAACACCTAGCAAAAAACGAGTTATAAGTGGATAAAGAAAGAAAAAGCTTACATATCATGGTTTCGTAATGTTTTGATTTGTTTTGTTGTTGTTGTTTTTTTTGGGGGTTGTTGTTTTTTTGTTTTACTCAGGGGTGGGGTAGGGAGGTTGGGTTTTTTTGTGGTAAAAAAAAGGGAAGACCATTTGACAACAATATCTCTCCTTTTTAACTGCAAAAGTATACTTTGTGGTATCAAAGATCAAAAACCCCAGTCAATGTAATTGTTGATTAGTAGACAAACGAAGTAGGTTATTCGGTTTTTTGCAAATAGTTATTTGCTGTGGTAATGATAAAATAACGATAAGCACAGTGACAATCATTTAAAATAGATATCTTATTATTACTTATTATCAATTCATGAACGATTATTATATACACAAAAACAATACTTGCACAATTACAAAATCATATTACAATTGTCTAATTCAGTTGCGTTTATGAAATATATCGTGTCTTAACAAATAAACTGTGGTTATGATATACATGTTTATATGCCTTGATGATGATATGTATTAATAAGACCACTCCGCAATTAATACCACGTTGGTCCAGTCCCTTTGGTGATCTAAATAAAGGGGGTTTTGCTATAAACTTGAATTGTAAGTTCACAAATTATCTAAAGATTATGTTGAGCTTATTGTTCAAATTTGGCTTTCACTATTCTATGTATTTCAATTCAAAAAGTTAAATGAGACCTGCTTACAGAAAATGTGTTTAATACTTAGACAATGAGTGTAAAGCAGATGTAAAAATTGTGCATTTGAAATTGTAATAAAACCATCCTGTACACAAGAGTGTCAAAATATTGATTAAATGTACATTTGTATATTTTTCTTAAACAATTGAAAACTTATTGATGAGTATGTTGCCAATATGAATTGTGTCGTACCTGAACCATTATCGTTTCAAAGGTTATCTCTTACTGTAAAGAATGTAAATACCGTTATGTTAAATAATAGAGTATATACATTATAGTATCGGAAAAAATCATTGTCTATATTAAGATCATTAACGAACTAAGTAAATAACCATTATGTATATTTCGTATTTATTTAACAAGGTCGACCTTTGTTAAAAATAACTACCCTCCTAACGTAAAGAAGTTATCCTTGAAGATTGTAATTGAATTTGTCGTAAATTAAATTGTTTTTTGAAGTTTAATGTTTTGACAAGTGTATTGAATGTTAAATTGATGCATGACTGTTCTATTGTAAAAAGACCTCAGTCGTTCACGGATAAAGATATGTATTTTTAATTAAAAAATGTCTTTGACCTAGTGAAGAATTTGATAATCTACGAAATGAACAATATGTATGCTAGGCTTACCATTCGTATAAAAAGAGAGTGGCACGTGAAATGGTGCTCTTAACAAGTGAAATTTTATTCGAATTCCGAAAAAAATAAACAATGGATAATGTGTTGTTTAGGTAATAAAATGTGACATATATCCTAGACAATAACATTATTTGTAAAAAGAAAAATGCCTATATCAAGACAATGGGGGTATTCAACAACATATGGACATTCCAGCGATGTGAAAATATTTAATTTCAACAAGCACTGTAAGTAACGATTCTCATATTTATCGATATATGTATCTATATTTTTACATACGTAAGCATGATCTTTAAATTGTAATACAAACTTCTTAACTCCTAGCGGAATCGAAATTTGAAAGAAAGTTCATTGTATATCCAAGAAAACATAAGATATATGTGACCCATATCAAGCAACTCAGATTTTCAAACATCTTTTAACTTTAAATGTAATATTTCGAATAATATTACTATGCCAAATTAGCAAAATAAAAAATAAATAAGAAAAAAAACTTTTACGTCTCGTAATCAGCAAATGAAATCCAAGAAGTTCACATATAATGAATTGCAAATAAGGCACAAAAATGATAAACCTGATACTTGTAGTCACCGATTTTATCATACAGAAGTAAAATTTTACAAATTTGTTAAGTGTTTCACTATTACTTTTCAACTTTTCAAACCTTTCCTAACTATACTTTTCCACTTTGTCTGTAATTTATTTTCGAAATAACACTTAAGATAAAATCAGGACCTTGAACGAATGAAGTGATAACAGGGTCTGAATAGTATCGTGAATTCGATCCCTCAATCCTCTTTGTAGTTTTACTTGTAGTCAGTCTCCGAGTCTTGGTTGCTTTACATATTTGCAGTTTAAAGAACTCAATGGATAATTGTGTAACAGAGATTCTTTGTAGTCCATGCACTTCTTCTTCTGACTTCTTCAGCAAAATGAATTCAAGAAGTAAGATTACTTAGATTTATAAGTTTCCGTTGGTTGATATAAATGAATACATATTACACACACTAGACATTGACCTTGTAATAGGTCTTGAAATGAAAAAAGTAAGAAAAACTAAGAAAATTATTCATAATATTTAATGAGAAAGAGACAAACATACAATACATAAAAATAGATATTTTCATAATTTTGTGAATTACTTATCATACAAATCATTCATACCAAGGTATCCTTTTTTGTACAGTTTTACAAATTTTCGTAAGTACCTCTAAAAATTCATTTCTTTAGGCTATGATTTCAATATGTTACAAACTTAGTTACGTGTCGTCATCTTGATTCAATAATGTGAATCATTTTTTGCACGTGTATAGTGACATAAATCAATATCTTAAACCTACTTCTCGGAACCTGCCATTACATAAAATGTGTTACACGGCAGATGTTCCCCATTTTCTATGATTTCATCTTAAAAATTGAACTGTAAAATATTTCTTCGTTAATATTTCAAAGCTAGCGTATCCTATCTCAGTACAAAGTAACTTCATTTGACACAATTCAGCACTGCCAGTAATAAAACTAGTCTAGCTCTTTCTAGCACTACTTATTTTATACGGCGTCGTTATTAACAACATATATTCCAAATAAATCGTTTTCTTTAAAAACAATCAAATCACTATTTGGTTATTGACTTTCTGCTGACTCATTGTTCGTATAACTTTGTTCGTTTAAAAAGTTTAAATGATAAATTAATGTATTCAGGTACAAACATTGAAAATATGTATCAGCTGCAGATTTAAAAAAAAAGATTTATCTGTAATTGCCACGTATATTGGACTTAATGCATAGTTGTTATAATTTGAAATATGCAGTATTGTGTAAAAACAAATATGCGTTATCGAAAAACGTTTAAAGATATTATCAGACAACATTCAAATGGCTTTGCGCAAGATCTTTTACTTTTTTTCTCAATCTAAACTGGCTCGATGTCGGAAGTTATTTTCTTCTACTTGTGTTTGTTTTTGTACATTGGGTTTTACAAAGTTGTAAAGTTATGTATTATCTGATTGAATTAATTGATTGATTTGGGCGAACAAATGTATCAATTATTAATCAAGATTGTTAGATATTTAATATGGAGACATAGAATAGACATTAGCGGTAGCATGCACATTCAAATGGATATATAAAATGTAGAAGATTAATATCATCTGTTGAGAAATATTTATTAAAAAGGCGTGTGTTTATCTTAAAATTTAAAGGAATCTTTCCCTGCTAGAATAGTACAAAAAAGATACATCTGTGAATTAGATACATGTGTATCAAAACGTGAAAACATGCCGTTATCAAGACAACGGAATTATTCTACAACCCACGGGCACCCCGAGGAAGACAAAACATTCGCATATTGCGATGTCTGTAAGTTGGTTTTACAAATTAAAAAAAAATACTTTTAACAAAGCAAAGATCGTTGTCTGTTCATTTTAGAAATGTTTTATCGACTTATAAATATTTACTGATTATGCTGGCCAAATCAAATGTCCGAAACTCCATAACATCTAGTATAGACGTTTTATCTAAGATGTTGTTGCATTTAGTGTGATTCTCACCAAAGATACCCTTGATTTTTCTAAAATTGTTCATTTTCTGAATTGATCATTTTGACAGCTAGTAAATTTCAATCAACTCGAGTCGAGACTTTTTTCTATGCGTTTAATTGTTCCACTAGAGGATTACGTTCTTCTATCAATAATTAGCTTGTATTGTCGCTTATTGCCTTTTCATTATTTTTGACTTAAAATGAAAAAAATTTAACCCCCTTGTTATTTTTTTGTTTATTTTTTGATTATTAAATAAAATTTATTATTGTGGTAATTAGAAAAAAATTTTGAATTATATTTTAATTTCCCATTAAAATGAAATGACATAAATATAATAATTAAATATTGCACCCACTATGGGAACTTTAATAACTATTGCGTCCCCGTTTGTAAGTAAAAACTAACCCCCATTGTTTTTTGTTTTTATGATTACAATCAATGTAAACTTAACATGGGGACTTTATAATATTAATTACAGTTGTTAATTAATATATAATTGGTTACTTTAAAGTTTTTTTAGTTTAAAAATGGGGACTTATTCTTACTGTTAAAAAACCCGGTTTAAAAATTTGACTATTTTTAATTTTTAAAATATTTTTGCATTAAATTATAAGTAGCAAATCAGAGTGCTTAACTGCTAGTCACATTACAGTTTGTAAATATTCTAAAACATAGATAAATAAAGCGTTTGATTTTTTAGCATATAATCATTGCCTTTTTATTAAGTTTTTTATGCCGATTTAAGCACAAAAGTGGACGAGAGAAAACAGCTATGGTACAAATTGTCGTATATACCCTAAAAACAAATATTTGTCACATAAACAATGACAGTGATTCATTGAAATGTTATATTCCAATTATTTTATTTTCAGAAAATAAGGCCTTTAAGAAGCAACGAGTTTCCTGATTTATATGTTTCTGTAAATGATAGAGACAGGAGTTCGTAATAAACGTCTTCCATGTGTATGTTTATTGCATGATTAGCTTTCAAATAATCATTTATCAGTTTTATCAAACCCGGTAGTTTTTAGTAACTTATTTAAATGCTTTCTTATCAATGTTTATTCGCTTTTTTGTCTGCAATTAGTTGATACAGTTTGTTCGCTAACATATTGTGTGAGAAAGCGGCGGTGCATTACCGAAATATGTAAATTTAAGATAATATAGGACCTAGGGTGTAGAAAAGAGCGATTCTTTTGCACTATTTTGTGGTGATTTTTTTAAAGTACATTACAAACTTTTTTAATATATGTACCAAAACAAGATTCAATATATAAACCCATTCTGTATAAAGATATACCAGATATGTTTCCATATTGTACAGGTTCAATAAATTAAAATAGTCTTTTGTACTAAGACTAAACATGAAGAAGATTAATATTCTCAGCTAAAAAAGATGTCATTCAATGGGTTGCTACTTTTTTCCACTATTTTTGTGGTGATTTATAGAATAATGTACCAAAACTTATTTAAGATTTGTGCATAAAGAAGTATCAGTTTCTATATCAGAACTCTATAAAAGATACATATATACATATGAAACATGTATGAAACTGGACTGAGATACACAACAGAACCAAATAAAGATTTCTACAGAAACATATACCGAAAACATATACCGAAATACCCATGTTTACGACTTAGTCCACTATTAAAAAACTAGACTTGAAAAAAAAGGTTCTGTTACATCCAGATATTGATTTAAATGGATCGCCATATATCGGGGTGTAACAATATTAATAAATTAAAAGAAGAAAAATTAACATCACAAACCTTTTCAACTTGTGGTTAACTTGCCACTGTCGAGTACATAATATACAAGATAAAGAGGAAAGTAGATGAATGTGACAAGTCTCTAGAGGTAGACAGCTAAGCAAATTAGCTGACATTTTTACTAGTTCTCTATGTACTTATAAACCTTATCAATAATTCACTGTAACTAGTAAATAGTTCGTACTCCTTATGCAAATGCACCGTTTTCCTTAAAAAAGCGTTAAATTCTTAAGTTTAAGACACGTAGCACTAAAGAAACTTCTTCAACTACAAACGCGTTTTTAAGTTTGAAAACCTCTGTCGTTATTTACTATTTTAATTATAAAATAAGAAAAGAGAACATTACATCTCATAGACATTTGGCTCCATGTGAAACAGGGAAACCGGAATCGCGTTCACATTGCCTCAGCTTTCATAGTGAAAATATATTGAATTGTGTTACAATAAATGTGATTTAAGTTTTGAGCACTTCTTGTTCCTCAAGAGACCCCCAGTTTAGCAAACATTTGTCAGGTTTATATTATTTAGTTTGCTATTGATTCATTATTAATTGGTTTAAGTACCAATTTATGATTCCCAACAGAGGTACTGGTATTTTGATTGAGCTCATTTTTTGTATTTGATCTAGAGAAAAAAGAAACTTATTCTTATTGTTCTTCCTTACTTAAAACTTTTGATAAAGAAACAATTATTACGAAAAATCAAGGTGTTTTGTTTCATTTTTTTCTTGAAAGTGAGAAATTAAAAAGAAAAAAATGTTGCTAAACAATTAAAATGAGTGCTTTTAATATCTACACTGTATTAAATAATAAATTTGTTTTTTCTACATGTCGATCAATAAACTGGCTTTAATTTGATAAAAAATATAAGAGATTTTTTTTTCCAGTTTTTTTTGCAAATGGCAGTTTTTAAAGCATTGCCAAATGTGCTTCAGAACATCTCCGGATAGACTGATTTCTTAATTCTTACTTCTTTTACTTATTTGATGATTATATAAAATATGAGTCTTCCGACAAAATCAAAGTCATACGACAGCCATTACATCTTTCACGTGCTCAATACCAGTTAAGTTTTCACCAGACTTTTGTTGTAGATTTGTCCTCCTTGGCAAACTCCAAGTAAAAAGAAGGCATACCAGCTCGTACTCCCCTAGCCTTATTATCATACAATATTCTTACAGATCCTGTTTCTAATGTATCCTACAGAGATCAAATATTGTATAAGCAATTGCATTGATCAATATATACATTTAAGAGCACCATGAATACTTTATGAAGTGGAATATTCCCAACTGACATGTCAAGGGTTTTGTCAGACTTCTTGGCATTGACGTGTTTGCATATTGCACATACCGGAATGACCATTTCAGCGTTTTCTTTACAAATGATCTTGAAGCGTTTTCTTTATAAATTTCATTATTTAATATAAAATAAAACGATTGTAAAATTATTGATATACAACAAAGCAATGTCCATCTCTTCACTATAATATTTGTAAATGGAATTAGGCACTTGAATAATTACGACTGATTTAATTTACTTCTGCCATTAGAAGTCCATCACATACTAGTACATTGCAATTTATCTATCTAACAGTATTTTTACACCGGCCATAAAAATTAGTAGAAGTTATAGGATATATTAATACTTATATAATACGTTTTCCGTTTTTCGTTCAGAGGTGATGTAAATTCATGTTTTGTCTACTTGGCTATTAGTGTAAGAGTCTCCTTGAGGTCATGGTGAAACAGAATGTTACAATTTACTAATGATACGTCAATACATCTATTTATATTATTAGTTGCGCTAACAATAGTAGAGGAAGTGTCCCAACAACTAATTATTGTGAATATATATATATATATGATTTATATGAATTTTTTGATAAGATGTTTTTCGGGTTTTCTGAAACGTCCTTGCTGATGACGTCTGATTACGGGTCGGATTTTGTTATAATATCTATCTCAGCCATTCTCTCGGAGCTGGTTGGACATTTTATGAATGATCATTTATTTCAAGGTATTCAATACATCACATGGAATACATTTGAATTTTTAAATTCAGAAAATTGTATGGATTTATACATAGTTGCCTATGAAATTCTTGGACAATTAAATTTATCATAACTTTATTATTATTTTTTATTCGATAAAAAAATATATCTCAACTGATCGACAATTTTTACCATTCCCTGAAATGACACAGAACTATCAGCAAAACATTAAAGCTGCATGCCTCAATATAAGCCAAAATATTTCAAGGAAATCAAACTTGCGAAAATTGAACTAAGATTTTAAAAAATTTACTAAGATTTTAAATTCAAATAAAAAATAATACACATTATATGTGCTACGTATTAACGACTGATTTTGAAGTAATTCTCACAATATTCCTACTACGTTACTAACTCAGTAAGGGATATTTTCGCATATTTTGACCTCTTTTTGCTTATTTACGTGGATCGTAAGCTCCGTTTGTTATGTGTAAATTAATAACCTGTTCATGTCACAATGTTTTAAAACTTAAAAATATCATGAAATTCAGCATTGATCTGGAGGCATACTGCTTTAATTAATTAATCAAATTTTTATCCCATTTATCGGGATAACCCTTTCCTAACGGAATCAAGAGAAGATAAGGTCTGACAAGGTTCTATGCTGTTGGTAACTTACATTTTGTATTTTGAAATTCGAAAACCCTTAAACTTAAAATGGTCTCTTCTGAATTCAAAGCAGGGCAAATCCATTGCACATATTGAGAAAATTTTAAGACTGAAGTGAATCAAAAAATTGTTGTTAATCGACAGTAGTCTATTACAAATGTGGCGCCGGCATCGTCTATGGAAAGTTGAATGAGTAATAAATAACAAATAAACAAAACTTTACGCCTTAATCACCAATTGGGTAGTTGAATGGTGATTTATTTCAAAACTATAATGTGAATATATATGCATATAAAATCATGATAAAGTTTAAAAGGAATACCCGGGCTATGAACAAAATGAAAATACAGAACAAACAAGGAAATGATTATATAGAAATAATATATTAATTAAGAAGTGAAAACCATGACGTTAACAAGACAACGGAATTATTCGACAACTCGCTGAAATTCCGACGAAGACAAAACATTCGCACATTGCGATATCTGTAAGTTGATTTTAGTAATTTATATTCGTATATTTTAAAACAACCTTTTGCAAATTTAATGATGATGTTGACACTGCTGCTGCTGCAAATGATGATGATAATTTACGTAACAATAATAAAATAATAACTTTACTTTTGATGGTAGCACATGAAGTTTCAAAACAGTACAATGTACAAATAATGCATTTTAAAACATACTAATACAATAAAAAATAGTATTATTTTACACATTTATCTCCGCCGACAATATTCATCTTTAACGATAATGAAATAATAATCAAGAATTGTTGGACAATCATGCCGATACTTCCGGCCTTATCTATAAATATTTGCGCTATGAATTAACATCAAAAAGATTTATCTGTAATTGCCACGTATATTGGACTTTATGCATAGTTGTTATAATTTGAAATCTGTAGTACTGTGTAAAAACAAATATGCGTTATCGAAAATCATTCAAAGATATTATCCGACATCATTCAAATGGCTTTGCGCAAGATCTTTTACTTTTTCTGAATCTCAACTGTCTCGATGTTCTTGTGTTTGTGTCTGTACATTGAGTTTACAAAGTTGTAAAGTTATGTACATGTATTATCTAATTGAATTAATTGATTGCTTATGGTGAACAAATATATCAATTATTTATCAAGATTGTTAGATATTTAATATGGAGACATACAATAGATATTATCGGTAGCATGCACATTCAAATGGATATGTAAAATGTAGAAAAATCATATCTGTTCATCTGTTGAGAAATATTTATTAAAAAGGCGTGTGTTTATCTTAAAAGTTAAAGGGATCTTTCGCTGCTAGAATAGTACAAAAATAAGATACATCTGTGCATTAGATACATGTGTATAAAAACGTGAAAATCATGCCGTTATCAAGACAACGGAATTATTCTACAACTCACGGACACCCCGAGGAAGACAAAACATTCGCATATTGCGATGTCTGTAAGTTGGTTTTATAAATTAATTTTTTTTATCAAAACAAAGAGCATTGTCTTGCCTGTTCATTTTAGACATATAAATAGTTTCTGATAATGCTGGCCAAATCATAGTCCGCAACATCAGTAATGTTTATCTAAAATGCTGTTGCATCCACTGTGATTCTCGCCAAAGATGCCCTTGACTTTTCTAAATTTGCTCATTTTCTGAATTGATCGTTTTGACAGTTAGTAAATTTCAATCAACTCGCATCGAGACTTTTTTCTATGCGTTTAATTGTTCCATTAGAGGATTACGTTCTTCTATCAATTATTCACGTTCTGTAATGTCCCTGTTATTGCCTCTTTCATTTCCACTATTGCACTTAAAACTGAAATAAATGAACTCCAATTTGTTACCTTTTTGCTTCTATTTTCTATGATTATTACATATGATCACATAATTACTTATTGCATTACATCTCAGAAATAAACTTTGTCAATTATATCTCATTACATTCCATTGAGAAATGTAATGACATATATATGAATAATTAATATTGCATCTACTATGGGAACTTAATAACTTATTGCGCGCCGTTTGTGAAGTAAATAATCTAACTTCATTGCTTATTGTTTAATGTATTACAATCAATTTGTAAGCTTAATATGGTGACTTTATAACTTATTGCATTACAGTCTGTTATGTTAATATGATTATTGTGTTACATTACATGTTGTGGAGTAAAAATCGTGACTTATTACTTATTGCTTCACAGTCTGTCTGTGTCACAAAAATGGTGACTTTAATAATTTTAACATATTGCATTAAATTATAAGTAGCAAATCAGAGTACTTATGGTAGGGTGACAATCAAGCCATTCAGAAACTTGGACCCGGACCCATTTTTTAACAAGGGGTGTCATATACCAAACTGTTCCAATATATTCATAGTTTACAAAACTGCCGGCATAAATTGGCATAAATGGTGGCGAACAGAGAAATCCAAGATGGCGTCCAAGATGGCCGCCAAAAATATGGAAATAACAACTTACTTACTTTTACTTGATTTTAATCGGTTAAAACAGATGCATTTGTTCTTTTCATGCTTTTTTGTATCAAATACATATCACATATTGAAATTCAGTTTCTATTTTTAATGTAACAATATCTTTTAACAGACACAAGATGAAAATTGTGGCGAAAAATAATAAAAATTTGCTAAAATTTTAAGATGTCCGAACATTTTTCCATGTTATAATGCAATTTACAAATCAATTGATTTACTATGGTTTATATTACATGAAACTATCCTTTGCATATGAAAAGCGCAATTGATTTTTTTATATAATTGCATTTTTTGAGAAAATGTTTATTTTTAAGTGGGTGGGGTAAAATAATAAAAATCACAAATTTATTGTAAGTTACATTTCTGTTATGTTTTTAAATTGTTATTATTTTAAATAAACTATTTGAAATACTTTAATCTATAATTAAAAACAAAATTCAGTAACTTTTGGACAGAGTATGCAAGATTGTTTATAGTTTTATAAGAAATTAAGCACTATAAGTTGAACACAGCGTTTCAATTTAACCTTATAAGTTTATGCTTAATTATTTATTTGCATTTTTCTTTCGTTTATCCAAGTTTAAACAATTATTTAATTTATTTCTTGTATGTTTATTCAAACATGTACGCTTTCTTTGGTGAGTTTTTACATACATTTCCCGACCTTTCATGTAACTGGGTGGGTGGGGTACATAACACATTTTGATATTTCAGGTAAGAGTAAATAGTCAAATAATAAATAATCTCTTTTTCACAAAAGTTTTTGAATAAAGGCACATTTGATTATAGAAAATTTCCTGAAATAAGTTAAAAGGAATGTTATTGTAGTAAAATTCAAGAACAAGAGGGTAAGTGTAGACTTATTTTGCACATCATACTGACAATTGTATATAACTTTGGTGATTTCATCTTAAAAATGCAAATAAAAGGACAGGAAAAGGCATAATCAAAATCTAAATTTGATAATGATGCCAAATCGTTAATATCTAAGGACTAAGTGATATATAGAATAGATTGCTTTATTCAAAATCGGATTTACTTAAAAAAAAAAAGAAAAAAAAAAAAAACAACAACAAAAACACTAATTACTGTCGTCTTTAATGCCATCAAACTGTCAGGGATCTACAATATTAATTTTGGATTGTGTGTATATAAATAAAATTTTACTTTTTAGTTTTAAGATGTTTTGCGTTACGTAATTCACTTCTAATACAAAAAACCCCATCAAACTGGCAATTCACATGCATGGATAGTAAAATTTGACTGCAGAATATAACTTGAGCAGTTGCGATATTGGGTTAAAATGTTAGACTTAATATGAACGCTTTAACCTTGATGTTTCAAAGAACTGTTTTTTAATCATTTAATAAGCATATTAAAATGGGAGACCCAACATTGTGATAAACTGAGAAAAAAACAAAACAATGTTGGTAGTGATGGACAAGGTGATGTACTGACTAAATCAGGTACAAAGGGTTTTATGCAAAAAATAACCCGTCAACATTAGCCAATTAGTTTCTAAGAAGATCTCCCGTTTGAAGAAAACGTGAACACATATAAAAATTATAAAAAAAGTTTAGTAACCTAAATAAAGAAATAACTGAATTATGATGGAAAAGGGACATTACACCAATGCACAGTGTACATATATAAAGAGAGAAGAGGGATTTAAAGAGAGCCAAATCTCCAGTTTTATGTCAACAGTCCAAAACCCTGTGGCCAATGTATAAGTAGTAATCTGGAAATTATTGTAATAAAAATGTACTCATCAATTAAATTTGCCATCTGGTAAACTGAATTTTTAGTTTTGACCCAATTGATATCTATGTGTCTAGAGACAGTTTTATTCATTCGTTTCATACATTCATGTATATCTGAAAAGCAGGAATGAGAAAATAGCTCAGGAATTATGCATAAGTAACGCCTAATATGTGCAATATATGGTCGTTACAAGCAGCACATTAATTAAACAGACATACATATCAACTTGGATGTAATGTGTGCAAAAAAATGGCTGAAACTATTTGAATAAAAGAATCTTAATTGAGATATTGTCCACTTTTCATGATAATTTTAAAGCTTCTTAAACGTTTGCAACGTGCCTTGTTCTATCTTACATTAAAGTATTGAAAGTATGAGGTATTTAAAACTTTACACTTGGTATATAAATTCAAAATATAAATGAGCCGTGCCACGACAAAACCAACATAATGGGTTTGCGACCAGCATGGATCCAGAGCAGCCTGCGCATCCGCGCAGTCTGATCAGGATCCATGCTGTTCGCTTACAAACCCTATAACAAGTAGAGAAACTTATAGCAAACAGCATGGATCCTGATCAGACTGCGCAGATGCGCAGGCTGGTCTGGATCCATGCTGGTCGCAAACTCATTATGTTGGTTTTGTCGTGACACGGCGCAAATGTAGTAATCTACTTTAAAAAAATATCTATTTGAAACATTTTGTTTTGCGTTTAATTTTTTTGTGTGTAAATTTTCTCTTCTGTAAAAGCGATAATGATTCATTTATATTCTACAAGACAAGGTTCTAAAATTCACCGAAATTCGTGAATATTAAGCAATATTTCAACTAATTCTAATTTGTGGTTAATTTAATTTGACCAAGTTAAAGAAATGTATTTCTACATTGAAAGTGAATTGCATTGGATTTCTGAAATGTTAATTTAGGTACATGTTATCATTGTACATCATCAATATGAAAAAGCAAAATTAAAATTGGTTGTTATATATAACTGCGCAAAATCAGTTGTTTACAGTATTTATAGCGTATTTAAGATTTTAAGTGTTAGACCCACTATATTTGAAATATGCTTTTCTATTTTGACCATGAAAAACTTTTGTTACTTACAGAAAACGTAAACGTCTGAAATGTATTTGATGTAATGACTCAAAATTAATGATATTAGCTTAATATTTATGTCATATTTAAATCCTTTAAATTTACAACATTGTAAATAGTAATTACATTATTCCCCATCCACTCACATGCAGATGGCTAAATTGGACAATCAGTGTAGGAAACATCATTAGAAATGCTTCAATCTATTTAATAAAGTTGTATGTTTACTGGTAGGATATACAAAAAGTACATAGGTGTTCATGTTTATGTAAAAAGTCAATGAAAAGAAAGAAAAGGAGAAAGTGCAAATAGATTATTTAACAAGAGCTGTCGGAGGACAGCGACGCTCCACAATTCGAAAGAGTTGTCACAAGGTTGTTTCGTTGAGTATTACTATTGCGTACATATATGAATACATAAAATTGTCTCAAAAAAGTACAAAAGCTTGCCATTTAGATGTTTTATCGAGTAAATTACTGCATGATTATTATGTATGCATACAATTGTCTCAAAAACATGCACAAAGCCTGTCAAAAAGATGTTTTGTTGAGAGAAACATATTATTTTACATAAAATCGTCAAACAAGGGCTTTTTGTAAAATACATATGCCATCCACTCAAAAAATTATCCAAAATTTTGTAAATCGAAAAAGAGGTATTGCACTGCATAAAGCAAATCTGAGTTATGGGACTTAAGCCAATCACGTTCAGTGAAGTTAGTAAGTCACAGAAAACATGTGTGTGAAGTTCCAATCCATTCCATCCAGTAGTTATGGAGATACCAGCTTACACGCTTAAACTTAACCAAGAATTTCCGAGTCGAAAAAGGGGCATAAATATGGAAAAAAAATCAGACTTATGGGACTTGTGCCAGTCATGTAAGATTATCATAGAGAAGAGAACAAGTGTATAAAATTTCAATCAATTCACTTCAGTAGTTTTGGAGATACCAGCTTACACGTAAAAATTAACTATAGAAACGCCGACGCCAATAAATTGGTCTGCATTATCTAAAATATAGGTGTTTTCTTTAATTCACACAATTTTCTCTTCAAAATATTTGCAATTCTTGCCTATTCTATTCCACTCATTACTTCATTTGTTAAAATAATAGAGCTTATAAAGCTGTTTCATAAACTTGTTTAATATCAAGTTATTTACTTTTAATTTGTGATAAAGACATTATTTGATATTTTACCCCACCCACTCAGAAATACACATTGTTCTCAAAAATTGCTATGTATTGAACACACTGTACAGCATTTTTCTTATTTAAGCAGATTGTTTCCTGTTATATAAGACATAATAAAACAATTTACATTTTGTATATGTGAACTGCATAAAAAACATGGGAAAATGAACAGGACATCTTTAAATATTATCATTTTTGTACCTTTTTGTCACATGTTATCTGCTTTTTACCATAAACAACACTTTTCCATTAAAAATAAGTAATACAACTTCATTCCTGACATCAATTTGATACAAGAATGCAATAAAAGAACATAAGCATCTGTTTTAACTGCTTAAAATTAAGCAATAATGACTAAGTGGTACTTTTCATATTTTTGGCGGCCATCTTGGACGCCATCTTGGATTTCTCTGTTCGCCACCATTTATGCCAATTTATGCCGGCAGATTTGGAAACTACAAACATTTACGAACATTTTGGTATATGGCATGTCTTGTTAAAAAATGGGTCCGGGTAGCCCCTATAAATAGGCTAGTTTTTTCGTAATTGTCACCCTACCATTAACTGCCAGTCAGATTACAGATATTAAATACTCTGAAACATAGATAAATGTAACGTCAATTTTTAGCATATCATCATAGCCTTTTTATTAAGTTTTTTATGCCGATTTAAGCACAAAGGTGGACGAGAGAAAAGGCTATGGTACAAATTGTCGTGTATACCCTAAAAACAAATATTTGTCACATAAACAATAACAGTGATTCATTGAAATGTTATATTCCAATTCTTTTATTTCCAGAAAATAAGGCCTTTAAGAAGCAACGAGTTTCCTGATTTATATGTTTCTGTAAATGATAGAGACACGAGTTCGTAATAAATGTCTTCCATGTGTATATTTATTGCATGATAAGCTTTCAAATAATCATTTATCAGTTTTATCAAACCCGGTAGTTTTTAGTAACTTATTTAAATGCTTTCTTATCAATGTTTATTCGCTTTTTTTGTCTGCAATTAGTTGATACAGTTTGTTCGCTTACATATTGTGTAAGAAAGCGATGCATTATCGAAATATGTAAATTTAAGATAATATAGGACCTAAGGTGTAGAAAAGAGCGATTCTTTTGCACTATTTTGTGGTGATTTTTTTAAAGTACATTACAAACTTTTTTAATATATGTACCAAAACAAGATTCAATATATAAACCCATTCTGTATAAAGATATACCAGATATGTTTCCATATTGTATATATATATATATATATATATATATATAATACTATATAAAAGATATATACATATTAAACATGTATGAAACTGGACTGAGGTACACAACAGAACCAAATAAAGATTTCTACAGAAACATATACCGAAATGCCCATGTTTAAGATTTTAGTCCACTACATGTATTAAAAACCTAGACTTGAAAAAAAGGTTCTGTTACATCCAGATATTGACTTAATTTGATCCCTATATATCGGGGTGTAACAATCTTTATAAATTAAAAAAAATAAACATCACAAAAACTTTTTTCAAATCATGGTTAACTTGCCACTGTCGAGTACATGATATACAGGATAAAGAGGAAAGTAGATGAATGTTACAAGTCTCTAGAGGTAGACAGCTAAGCAAATTAGCTGACATTTTGACTAGTTCTCGGTGTACTTTGAAACCTTATCAATAATTCACTGATAAAGAAACAATTATTAAGAAAAATTAAGGTGTTTTGTTTCATGTTTTTTTTCTTGAAAGTGAGAAATTAGAAATAAAAAAAGTGTTACTAAACAATTAAAATGGATGTTTTTTTTAAATATACAGTGAATTAAATTCTTTTTTTTCAACATATGAAATTATATTTGTTATGCCGATCTATAAACTGGCTTTAATTCAATTAAAAACAAAATAATAAAGATAACATTTTTCCGGGTATTTTTTGCAAATGGCAGCTTTTAAAACATTGCCAAATGTGCTTCCGAACGTCTCCATATAGACTGAAATCTTAATTCTTACTTCTTTTATTTGATGATTATATAAAATACGAGTCCTTCGACAAAATCAAAGTCATACGACAGCCATTACATCTTTAATTTGCCCAAAACCAGTTAAGTTTTATTCCAGACGTTTCTTGTTGATTTGTCCTCCTGGACAAACCCCAAGTAAGAAGGAGGCATTCCAGCGCGTACTCACCTAGCCTTATTGTCATACAATATTCGTACAGATCCTGTTTCTAATGTACCCTACAGAGATCAAATATTGTATAAGCAATTGCATTGATCAATATATACATTTAAGAGCACCATGAATACTTTATGAAGTGGAATATTCCCAATTGACGTGTCAAGGTTTTGACGTGTTTGCATATTGCACATACCGGAATGACCATTTTAGCGTTTTCTTTACACATGATATTGAAGCGTTTTCTTTATAAATTTCATAAATCGATTCAAATTAAAACAAATGTATTTTTTTATATATAACTAAAAAGTCCATCTCTTCACTAAAATATTTGTAAATGGAATTAGGCACTTACGACTTATTTATCTAATTTGCTTCTGCGTTTGGAATTCCATCACACACATTACAGTGTGTTTTAGTAGCCCTATTTTTGTTTCCCTGTTTATAAAAATGGGTAGAAATCATAATATATAATCACTTAGCAATATTTATGTAATACGTTTTCCGATTTTCGTTCAGAGGTCATGCGAAAACCTTTGTGCTTGAATTGCATGTTTTGTCTACTTGGCTATTATTGTTATTCTCCTTGAGGTCATGGTGAAACAGAATGTCCAAACTATTTAATATTACTATGTACGCCAGCAATGGTAGCGAAACAATTAATTATTGTGCGTATTTTTCAAATTTGTTTAAATGGCTTATAAACATTTAATATAAACATTTTTATAAAATTATTTGACAATATCATTTTAGCGTTGTCTGAACCGTCCTTACTGAATACGCCTAATTACGGGTCGAATTCTGTTTTAATATTTATTTCAGCCTTTCTCTCGGAGCGGGCTGGATATTTTATGAATTATCAATCTTTTTAATGTATTCAATACATCATAAGGTATGCATTTAAATTTGGAAATGCAGAAAATTGTATGGATTTATATATATAGTTGCCATAAAATAGGGGACAAAGATTCGAGATTCAAGTAAAAATAATATAAATAATATGGGCAATTAATGACTGATTTTGCAGTGTTTATGGCCATATTTCTACTACGTTTCTATCTCAGTAAGGGATATACCTTCTTTTTTTCTTTTTCTTTTTTTTTTTTTTGGGGGGGGGGGGGGGTATTTACGTGGATTGTAAGCGCCAGTTAATGTGTAAAATTAATATGTTTGTTCATGTCACAATAGTTTACTTTTAAGAACATTTTCAAATTTATTATGAAAATTAGCATTGATCTCAATGCATACTGCTTTAATTAATTAATCAAAATTTTATCCCGTTGATCGGGATAACCTGTCGGAACTTATAGTTATTTAAGTTTTTGCATCAAGTAAAGATAAGGTGCAAAAAGCCAGATGCAAAAAGTAAGTTATCAACAGCATAGAGCCTTATCATACCGTATGATAAGACTCTATGCTGTTGGTAACTTACATATTGTATTTTGAAATTCGATTACCTTAAAACTTGAAATGGTCTGTTCTGAATTCAAAGAAAGGCCAATCCATTTAAAAAAATTCAGACTGAAATGAATCAAAAGAATTTATTGTGAATCGATTGTAGTCTATGACAAATGTGGCGCCGGCATCGTCGCATGAAAAGTTGAATGAGAAATAAATAACAAATAAACAAAAACCTTACGCCTTAATCACTAATAGGGTGATTTATTTCTAAACTTTTATACAAAGAATTATTTATATGCATATAGAATCATGATAAAGTTTTACAGGAACCCCCGGGTTATGAACGAAATGAAAATACAGTGCAAACAAGGGAACGATAATTTAGAAATAATATATTAATTAAGACGTGAAAACCATGACGTTAACAAGACAACGGAATTATTCCACAACTCGCGGAAATTCCGACGAAGACAAAACATTTTCATATTGCGATGTCTGTAAGTTGGTTTTAGTAATTTATATTCGATGTATATTTTAAATCAACCAGTTATAAGTAAATCTACATCAAAGCTTTTTATAGTTAAGTTGTTTTATTGTTACTTAACTTTTTTGTATATTTGTTTTCAATTAGATGATAGCATAATAAGTTTCAAAACAGTACAAAGTACAAATAATGCATTTTAAAACATACTAATACTATAAGAAATAGTGTCTTTTTACACATTTATCTCCGCCGACAATATTCATCTTTTACTATAATGAAATAATAATGCATCAGCATGCAGAATTGTTGGACCATCATGCGGATACTTCTGGCCGTATCTTTAAATATTTACACTATGAATTAACATCAATGTTTCATATTTAAACAATATATTTTTCTTCGTGTACCAAAGCATCTAATTGAAAGTTATTGTGATGATAATTTGTACGAGAACAGCGACATCAAAAATGCATCATTTTATGTTCATGTTAAATATTTAAATAACGCTTTTCAGGAACAAACTCAAATATGAGAATATTTTAAGGAATAATCAAATAATATTACAATATCAAATGTGCAAGAACTCTCTATTATCTCCCGGGAAAATGGTATCATTAAGAACATTGCTGCAATATTAAAGATTATGTCAATAGCGTTTTGCTTTTAATTTGTAAGAATTCTTTAAATTAATTAATTTGGGTGCCTATGAATTTCAATCAACTTGCATCATAGTTCAAAATGCAACTTTCAGAAAATACTTTAGATATAGGATAACTCTATAAATGTTGCATTACCGTTTGTTAAAATGAAAGAAGAAAAAATACAATATCATTCATATCAAGTTTTCATATGAAGAAAGAGAGATATTTATTCAGGTTAAAACACACATATACATGTAAATAATTTAAACACTAATGTATTTTTATATAAAAGTTATAAACAATTGTAATAAAATATTTCGGAAGTTTGTCACAGGAGTATCGATTCTCTATAGTTTTTAAATACATGTTTTAGAAATAATAATAATTATTTGGAAGATTAAATGCAGATCAAATATTCAATATCAATCTTATTTTTTAAAAGAAAATTATACATGCATTTCCATTTAATTATTTATTAAAAATGAGTTTTGCAACAGAAATTCATTTACTCTATTCTGATGGTATGTGTTTTATAAATAACGTATCTTTATCCCCTTAAAGGCCTATTATGGCCATGAAATGCTTATATTTCTATTTAGCAAAGCTTTTTTTTATTTTATGTATGTTATGGTTTTCCAAAATATTACTTATTGGTCAATTACATGAACCATCATTTTCTTTTGTCGCTTTTTTGCAATCAGGACAATTATAGTGTTTCAGTATTTTGTATGGAAGTAAAAAAACCCAATCTGTTTAAATTTTGCTACTTTTATGACAAATAAGTTCACATTTACACATTTAGCGCTACTTTCATCAATGGCGAGGATCCTACATGCTCTAATACAACTATTCAGACGTCATAAAGAAGGAAAAATTTATTCGTTATCGACGCATAATGTACCTTTAAAGTACATGTGTATATTTATTGTATCATTAATTTCCAAATAGCTTTCAATTAGTCATATTAAACCCGGTAGTTTAAGAAGATTGCTATCGATTGTAGTTCATTCTTATCAATGCTTTAAAAATAATATAGTTGACTTGCCTGTTATTCATGAATGAAGTGTAGTGCATTATCGAAACTTGTTAAATAACGTCTTTAAATATCCCTTTTAAAGATTTACTGTTCAAAGTTAAAGCAGCACGCCTCCAGATGCATGCTTATTTTCATGAACATTTTAAAATGTATAATAAAAAGTAAAATATTGTTAAGTGAACAAAAAATAATTAACACATTGCAAACAGCACTTACAACTAATGTTAACTACCAAAAAGAGGTCAAAATATAGAGAGATTCATCTGTGAACGTGCAGTTTTAACAGCTAGCCGTATGCTTGAGACAAAGTTATCTACTTAATTAACTATCCTGTAACTCAATTTTTTATGGCTTTATATCATTAATACATTGTATAATGCTCAAATAAAGATTTATCAATACTGTAAGTTCCAAAAAGCATTATCTGTAAAGATATTACAGAATTTTTAGTTCATGTTTATAAAGGGGGTAATTAGAAATTTATTTTCTATGTCTAAGTCAGAAATTAATGCATATATTTTAATGATAATATTATTATAATGTGTACAAATATTTGCAGTACATACTATACATATTATTCGATGTTTGAAAATTGTTTTAGAAGCATAATTATATACATATATAAAATTTCACTTAAGTGTGGTAACAACCTTAATTACAACATGCATGATCTTTAAAATTGCGTTTTACGGTAACTCAATTTGGCATTTCTGAGGCAATTTAATAAGATATACTATAACTGGTACTACATATAGATATATAAGCCAATATCTTCATTACGATATATGGTGCAGAACTTTCCGATGGTGTATATAAAAATAAGCCTATAATATATGTACCATTACTTTCACTTTGATAATCCTTGTGCTACTTTATGTCATATGCACGTAAAAGGGCACCTGAGGTCTCCTTCCCCCATCAGTAAAGCTGGAACGTCGCCATTTGACTATATTGTGTCGGTGTAACGTAAACCCCATTCATGCAAAGAAACAAAACAATATTTCATATTTATAAAAAGCAAAGCATCATAATTTTCTCTATCAAATGTTTATTATGCATATTATCTTACGAAAAAGAAACAAACATTGATTAAGCATTATTTGCCGTGTCATAATAAGTGTCATAGAATTTACTGTGTGATCATATAGACCGTTTAAGCTTTCAAGGTGTCTTGTTACTAATTTTCAATCCCGGTTGGGTACACTTATGACAGTTTTATTGTTAAATCTGTGATTAATTCATAATTTATCGATTCCACTTACAATGATTGCAGTACAGAGACATTTAAAAGTGTCATTTTGCTAGACGTTGTCTCAATGCTGTGATAGAGAAAATTTCACTATTCTTTCCATATATAGAAAATATATAGTACCTGCTTATTGGTTATATACCATTATTTAATAATCTTCTGATTATTGGTTATATACTATTATTTAAATCTTCTGATTATTGGTTATATACCATTATTTAATTTTTAAGACAACTTGCTGTTAAATATGTATGGTCTTACGAGTAAATTGAACTAATTGTTACAATATATGTCAATTAAGTTTCAAAGCATTAAATTATCAGTTCATTGTACTCTGTTGAAAACGGCTTTTGATTATTATTATTTTTTTTTTTTGAAAAGTGCATTTTAGTGGATCAGTTTATATTCTATGTTTGTAAATATAACATGATCTGCGTCCTTAAAAACCTATCCTATGATACTCATTTAGTTAGTTTTTATAACGCTAAAGAGCCAGATAGCAAAAGATAACTCCATTGACGTATTACCAGCAATAGTTGACAAGAATGATATAATGAAATAATCAATAAAAGTGTTTCATATAAAATGGGCAAGTATTTGTGAATAAGTCATGCTTCTGTTGCCTTCAGTATTTTGTAATTGTATTTACATTCTCTCCCAAACTTTAGCCGTTAATAAAGTACCATTTATCATCTAATCTGGTATTACAAAATGTGCAAGTGTCTGACTTGATGCCTTGAGAAGAGACATCTACAGGGATCAGATATTGTATAATAAGCAATTACGTTGATCAATATATACATTTGAGAACATCATAAATATTTAATGTACTGGAATATATTAACTCCCTATAGAGTTTCCAAGACCTGTGGCAGTGTCTTAACGCATACGAATATTTATGAAAAAAGTATCAATTATAAACTAACTAGCAACATTGACGCAATTGATTGCATTATTGTAATATCGGATAGCATTTTATGTACACAAAACGTTTACAATCAAGTGGCACTTTGTATTTGCAATTCAAATTGGTTAGAAAAGATTTGTGTTAATAAGAATACATGTATATAAGTCCTGATCCATGCATGTTTATATATTTTAATGAAACCTACCTGATACAAAAATAAATACAGGTCAAATCTTCAAACGCAAGCTTAAAACTGTAAGATATGTTCAGCATAACATATATTTAAGTATCCGAGGTACTTAAAGCACCAATTAAATTATTTTACCGATATTTGAAATACTTATAAAAAATATACTCATTGTAGACCAATCCACTTTAATAAATACGTGTTGAGATTTTGAATCTATTTGAAAGACACTGATACACATCTTAAAATAAGATTTTCACGCGAGAACGAGATGACGTTATTGACGTCGTCACCATGACGTTACATTGCGACAACGTCAAAACAAATCTATCAACGCAAAAAGCCGCACTTCTTCATCGTCTGCAAATTATTGCAAAAACAACATGGAAGTAGAAATTGATACTACAACCAGAAATAGTATTTGGAAGCGTCTGTCAAGAAATATCAGTCAAAGCAAACTCGGAGATTTCGCCAGGGCTGTTAACAAAGTGTTTACAAGCATAAAGATTTGCAGGAAAAATAGTGAAGTCCAAGACCCAATTCCTGTGTCGTCTGATTTTGTTTATCCGAATGACAGATTACTAAGCAACAATGAGATTCTGAGACAGCTTGAGGTCCTAGAAAGAAGATTCAATCAACAGACAGATATTCTTGCCAGAGCTCAAGGTAAAGTAAAATGTTGAAGTGAGTTTAATTCTTTTTTTGATAATGATACTAAACATTTTAGTAATAAAAATAATTCATATATGTATATCAATAACTAAAGTGATGATGATGGTAATAATGATGATGATGATGATGATGATGATGATGATGATGATGATGATTATGATGATCACGTTATAACAAGTTATGCATACACAACCTAATGCTTTATATTCCATTGTTATATTTCAGGCATAGAAGTACATTTCAAGAAAGCCAAACCATACCACGGAGATATTTCACCAGACATCAAACCTGACCCCCGGTCAGTTCTCATTGCGACTTTACGTCTTGCCCGTTACACCGAGGAAAAGTTTGCTGAGCTAGAGAAGTTGGCGCAGCAAGTAAATGAGAGGAGAGAAAAATTGCATACCCTTGATTCGTGGTAAACAGATTTTTCATATAAATATGCTATATCACCAAATTATTCGCTAATTATTTTACAAATTTTCCAATTATCTTATTCATGAAAATATTCACATGATGTCTTCATAAATAATACATCTTTATCTGTCAGAAACTTTCATAATTTAACGAAACAGAATAAACTTTCGACAACTCTTACTTTCTTATCTGTTAATGATTCATTCGAGTTATTTACCTTGTCATATTTAGCCATGTGTTGCGCTATTTTTATATACGTATCTTTTTTGTTCTTTTCAGAGCTCACACCCTGAACATCTGAAATGAGCTGGCAGTTTTTTTTCTACATTTGTATATAATTTTATTTGTTGATATCCATAAATTATTTTTTCTGCCAAAATACACTTCTAGTATTGTTCGATTTCTGTCTTGACTTATTTTATTATTTTCTATTTCTTGTATGAAATAAATTTCATTTAAAATAGTTTGGCCATCATTTGCTGTCACTCAGCAAGTGTGATTATAATGCACGTATGCCGTTTCATATCCTGAAACGTATGTGTTTCCTATCAACTAATAACCACGCCCTACCAAACCAAATCACGTGCTCAGTATCCAGGTCTAAAAACGACAGAATGTCAATATATGAGCCGCGTCACGACAAAACCAACATAGTGGATTTGCGATCAGCATGGATCCAGACCAGCCTGCGCATCCGCACAGTCTGATCAGGATCCATGCTGTTCTCCTACCAACTCTATTATAAGTAGATAAACTGATAGCGAACAGCATGGGTCCTGATCAGACTGCGCGGATGCGCAGGCTGGTCTGGATCCATGCTGGTCGCAAACCCACTATGTTAGTTTTGTCGTGACGTGGCTCAATTATAATTACATGAAAATAGAGATATAAATAGTTGCACATGAGCCAAAATTTCTAGTTATAAACGCTAGACTTGTTGAGTCCATATTTCATTCTTACCATGTATATCATCATGGGTGTTACTTTTCTTACTCATTCTATTTTTATGATTATATAATTATTAAGGTAGACTGACACAAACAAACGAAAATAAAATTCATAAGACGTATTTGAATGGGTATAAACATTTAAAATTGTTTAAACTCGGCTAATCAAATGGGCGAAACTTTGATGCTAGCAAGACAGACAGTGATACTTAAGTAAAATGTGATGTTTATTGTTTATTTAAGAGCAATCGCAAATTGTCGGCCTTTTCCAAAGAAATATAAAAAGAATTATTATCATTGGCACAGTGCACACAAACACAATTTATTTACTTATCCACCACTCCCTTAAACAGAAACGGATTTTACTAGTCTTGGAAGCCATTCTGTAAAGAGAAAATATACGCCTGTTTGAGCATTTGAAAATGACACTACACTACATACTGGAAAACTTGTGCCCAGTTAAATAAAGAAGATCTCAAAAACTTGCTTGAGTAAATAGATCAACGTCCAAAAGGAGCTAACTTTTAAATCCACATTTCTTATAAACTCAGAATGATATTAATTTTAAATTACGCAAGTTTTGCCTTTTATCATGCAGGTACAATTTCGTAGTCGTAAAAGTAAGCTTTACGAGGGATGTCCAAAAAATTCGTGCACTGCAGTTATTGTCCTGAGAATTCTTGATATAAAAACATTAATTAAACATCACTTGAAGGGGCGATCTGTCTCGAATGAGAAAACAAAAGAAAAAACGTGTAACCGGCATGTCGTGAAAACGAATCGTGATACAGTTACCTTGGTAACGTAATACCGGCGCACGACAAAAAAGTGGGTTAGTTCATTACATTGATGCTTCACGGTATTTTTAAAACACAATATATAAGCGTTAAAATTCAGGGAAAAGTATGTGTACGTATTCCAAATGTCACTATAAAATATTACGTCATTTGCCCTATTGAAATGTCGTAAACAAACATTTGTGTGAGGTCGTCAATATTGTAGTTACGTAAAAATGTCAGTCGCTAAACGTCTGGAAATACGGACGATCATTACATTTTGTGCAAATATTGGTAAAACACAAACAAATACCTACAAAGAACTTATAAGGGCAAGCGGGGACAAGTTCAGTGTCACTAAGGCTGGTTTTTAAATGGCACAAACGCTCTGTAGAAGGGAGAGTGTCGGTAGACGATGACAACCGGTCAGGCAGACGTCCATCCACAATTCCGGACTATGTGACGAGGGTTGTCCGATATATTCGTTCACTGGTGGGATATGTTACATGTCTGTTGCATAAGAACAATAAAAACTACAACATACTATGCATCAATCATTCCTCTTTTGACAGTAAAACAAATTATAACATAAAAAGCCAATGCCACTTTACAAGCAACAAACAATTAATACAATTACAGAAATGAACTAACCCAATTTTTTGCCGTGCGCCGGTATTACGTTACTAAGGTAACTTAATGACCATTCTTTTACAAGACGCGCCAGTTACCCGGCCTTTTCTTTTGTTTTCTTATTTGAGACAGATTTCCCCTTTAAGTGATATATAATTCATTTGTTTTTATTAATAACTCTTACGACAATTACTGCTGTGCACGAATTTTTTGGACAACCCTCGTACCTGTTTCTTGATTTTTTCACAAATGCTCATTGACCTGCGTTTAAAAAACGTAAACTTGCAAAATTACACGATGTTACAGATCTAGATATATCTACGTTTTCTAGCCATAGATTGTTTCGTTATAGAAATGTTTCGTTATAGCAGGTTTTTTTTTTTACTTTAAAGACCCTGGTTATAGAAAATAGCCGTAAACTAAGGTTTAAAGGGGAAAAAATGAACTGAATGTGGCCTACGGTTAGAATTCATATAGATGTATATTTCTAGAATATTTCTCAGATTCAGTATGCTAAAAATAACAAACAGTTAAAAGAATCCTTAATCCAGCACTATAGAGTCTTATTTAGCTGTTGATTTCATAACCCAAACTGTCATGAATGCACTTGATATATGAGCCGCGTCACGACAAAACCAACATAGTGCGTATGCGACCACCATGGATCCAGACCAGCCTGCGCATCCGCGCAGTCTGATCAGGATCCATGCTGGTCGCAAACACACTATGTTGGTTTTGTCGTGACGTGGCTCATATAATTAAGTGTAACAAGAATGGTATAAGCCTATATTATGACAGTTTAATGCACTAACTGGCTATCAAACTGCGCGGTCATCAGGTATTTGGTTTATTGCTTTACATCACGGACGAGAAAGTGTTTTGATATCCGTTTTAGACAAAATGCATGTATTGAATGTTTAGACGTCCATAGCTTTATTCTGAGATATTTTTGTCCTAGGTTCTAGATACCTGGGACTTAAAATTTTAAGTTTTAGTAGATACAGAAATGTATATAAAATAAGCTGAAGTATAATTCGTCGGAAATATCAGATTATGCAAGGCCTTTCAAAAAAAGGTCATCGATTTGGTAAAATTTACTACAAACTTCTAAAAATATTTTGCAACTGATAAATGCACGAAAACCTAGATTTATCGATAAATATTTTTGGGGACACACTGTTGCCATCACCAGCGGTGCAGTCAAGCGGAACGCTGAGCAGCGAAATCACGTGACAGTAGCCTGTTTGTTTACAAATAGGGATGGGACGTATCAATTAAGAGGTTTACATAAAACAGTTAAATGGAAGATATGAAAAAGTTCGGGGATTCTGATTTGATGGCAACACAAAAGCGGCAGGGGTGGCAAAGAAGCCCAACGATGAAAGAACAATGTGAGTTACATTTTATTGCTGTTTGTAAAGTTGTCAAAAGTAATTAACTAGTTCTACAATTTTTCTGTCGGCGTCCTATTTCGTACATAAATTTGCTCGAACCGTGCGTGTATGAGGTAAACAAGGTATATATACATGATTATACTCTTTTTATTAATATATCAATAATATTTTTATGAATTTACTTTTCAACTTTCTATACATATAAGTATTAGCTTGGTTGGCATTTTATTTATTTAATTCAGTTTTGTCTGGTATTTAATTGTTTTCATATAAGTTTGGGATAAGAAATATATCTTCTGATAAAAATATATATAAAAAGGATTAGTTTTGAAATTTAAGTACATGTATCTAATTTGCACTGAAAAAGTTTGAAATTTAAGTATCAAATTTGCACTAAAAAGGTATATGTGTTTATTTTGCCTCAGAAATTCAAAAATCTTTAGAAAGTGTAGTTTTATTGATTTTTTAAATGGTTTTAGAAAGATATTTACCTGAAGATAGTGGGAATTTGTAATAAAAGTAGCAAAATGTAAACTAAGTTTTTTTTTTGACTTCCATACAAAAATAATGAATTTTTCTAGTATAACTGTACTTAAATTGCCAAAAAGCTACAGATGCAAAAGATGTTTCAGGTAAATATACCAATAACTTTTTTAAAAGTACATGTATAACACTGGAAACTGAGACTAAAAAAGCTGATAAGGAATAGAAATAATACCATTTCTGAACCATAATGGGTCCCTTATACCAGAAGGGTTGCCTTTAAAGTGGTTGAGGCATAAGAATTGCAGCCACTGTTTATCCCTGTGTGATCGTAATAGGCAACTTAATGGGATTGAATACCTGGAGTCTATGCACTTCTTAGCTCCAGCAGGTGATCTTGTTTTGGTTTAAACATATTTATTTAAGCTCGATTGTGAAACAAGTTCTTGCAACTTATATAAATCACTTTCAAGTCTGCTTCCTGGAATCAACCAGTACTGGTGTCATATGAAGAAATATGGTCATGACCCTGTGAGGGCTCGAACCCATGGTCCATGGGTTGAGAGGCAGACACCTTAACCACTAGGCCACTGCTTTCCTTATTTTGGGGTGGTTTTCATCCCTCAGGTGTTGCTTTGAAGATTGTTAAACCCATGGTGAGCTAAAATCATCCTTCTTGTTTTGGCACCTTATGATGTTGGTGCGTTTCAAACCAAGCAAACAAAAACTAAAGTTTATCTTATATTTAACATCTACTATCTACTAGTATCAATTTATCTAAATTTGGCTTTATCATTAGTGTTGATTTAAGATAATGATCAGATCAGATTGAGATTTATATAAGGAAGCAATTAAAAATTTGATTGGTGAATTTGATCTCTTGATAATTTTTGTTCTTCATATTTATTCAAAACATCTGAGTGATGTTCGTACAATGTAGATAAATTGTGACAATTTTTCAAAACTTTTTTATAAACATCTATAGTTATCCAGCCTTAAATTTACTGCTTTAATCATTTGACATTAAGAGCGTACATGGTCGAGTGATCAAGGTCGTTGACTTCGAACCCATTATTTGCCCCGGGCTCACCACTGTAGGTTTGAATGCTGCCAGGGACTTCTGATTCTGTCATGTGAGGAAGCTAGGACTCAACTAGCTTACATAAAGTCAGTGGGTCCACTCAGGTGCCGG
Organism: Ruditapes philippinarum; assembly: GCF_026571515.1. Lineage (NCBI taxonomy): Eukaryota > Metazoa > Mollusca > Bivalvia > Venerida > Veneridae > Ruditapes > Ruditapes philippinarum. The sequence goes on from NW_026858549.1 coordinate 171,759, forward strand.
CATATGCCTGAAATTATGCATTGAGTGGCAGTCCTGAGGTCTCTTCACCAGTAAAGCTGGAAAGTAACCATTTGACCTCTACTGTGTTAGTGTGATGTAAAACCCATCTAAAAAAAAAAAATCGATTGACTGGGGTATCTGCCTAATGAAGCTAAAAACATTTTCTATACCTCTGCTCTATTGACCATATTGATCAGGGTTTATATTTTCTTCTGTACATAAATAAACCATTATCTGTGACCTATACGTTTGTGATCAATACACCTGACTGATGTTAGTAAACATACCTACAACCTTGTAAGATAGTAAAATTTAAGTTTTTTTAAGGTGACAACATTCCTTACACATTTTCCCCTTCAAAATTTGTAATAGATTTGTCCTAGTTTAACTTGGAATTGTACATTATTAGTTTAAGGGAGTTTCAGGTTATATTTATTATACAAAAAGTCCAAAAATTGTGTATTTGAAAATATATTTAAAAGTCTTGCTAGAACGTATACTTGTAGGCAGGCTAACCTGGCTCTATACTGGTTATGTTTAAGCCTTTAATTCATCTTCATAACTTGAGTGTACAACTGTATTTTATATATGTAGTAAGTAAAATGCTAATAATTAATACTAACACATCATTTCTAATCATGTTGCAAACATTGAGAATGTGCCACTTGGATTTTTCAGTAGTCTGTTTTGTTTTTGTTTTTTTTCTCTGATTTAGTTCAAGCATTTTGCATACCTGTTGAGTAATATTTTGATATCTGATACAGTTAGTTTACATCTGGAGTGTATTTACCTGTGAAAATAAATACTGAACTTTATGCACTGAAGTACCTTGTGTCTTTACCTTTAACCTGCTGAATTTGTATAGAACAGTCCATTCAAAGTGTAAGGGGTTTCAATTATAAATAAGTTACCAACTGTATAATAATTATAGAGCCTGGTAAGGCTGGCCTGGCTCTATAATGCTGGTGGAAATTTAAAAGCCTTTTCATTTTTCGGATCAAACTGGTAAAGCGAAATGTTGATTCATATTTTAGTCATGTAGTAAAACTGACTTATGTATAACATTTGTTGATTTTTGCCATAATTAGTATTGATGTGAAGTTATCTATTATTAAATCTTGTATCATAAATAAAGATTGATTTTTTTCAAGTACATTTATACCATGTATATCCCATATAACCTCAGAGACTTAGAGATTCTAGCTAAAGGCACATTATGCCTTAGAAAAGATTTTTTCATTCTAAAGAAAAGGCATACATGTAGATAATGGTTTCTAAGAGCAACATGTTAGCATGGTTATCACCTGAAGAATGTTAGTGCTGAATGTAATATATTTGTTATAAAATTAACAAATTATAAACAAAGTAATATTTTGACTTCCATACAAAATACTAAATTACTTTAAACAAACTTTCATTCACTTTACATTCCCAAACAAAAAAAAGCAGCAAAAAGATAGTTCAGATAATTGGCCAATGACATACTTTTTGGAGACTATAACAAGACACCAAAAATAAACAGCTTTTGAGATATAAAAATAAAAGCATTTCTGGGGCATTATAATGGGCCTTTAAGAAGAAAAGTACATAATAAAATACATGCATGAAAAAAATAATACATGTAGATCTATATAAATCTAAGAACTCAATCTCTTTTTTGTTTTCTTTTTTTTTTTGTTAAAAACTAAAATTTGAATATTAATTAAATTAAATAATTGATTAAATCATTTTTATTGATAATAAAAAAATACGGTCATGGTGCATGCATCAGAGACTTTACGGTAAATAAATGTTGGAGAATACGGTAATAAAATTTAGTGAACCAGCAGTCGATGCTGATTTGGCACTGCTAGAACAAGATAAATGGCTACAATTAGGAACCAAGCAAGTCTGGGATAATACTTCCTATAATATTTCTTAGAAATATTTTCTAAGATTTAACTCCGTTGATAAAAGCAAAATATTTAATAAAATGGGATAAATATTGGCTATGTAAGCATATTGTAGCTGCTGCTTTCTGTGTAATAATATAAATTATTATTTGATGTAAATTTGTGTTCATTGGATAAACCTTTAAAATCCTTTCTGGACTGTATGTTGTGGATTTATTAATACTCTTTAAAAATGGTGGAACAAGTGTTTTAAGTGTTCCGAAGTTAGGAAAAACAATAGTACATCTTTCTAAATTTCCAATAATTAAAGGAGATTGGAATTACGGTTCCAAAATTTCAATGAAAAAGATATATATTCAACTGTCATTTTTTATTAAAACAAAAAAGAAACAAAAAACGGCTGTGACGGACTGACTTGTAAACTTTTGAACAATTTGGCATTGATTACATATTTACTATCTTTAAAATGGTGTTCAATCTGTATTGTTTAAGCTTTAACGCTCTGTGAATTAGAAATTGAATAAACCATGCTTGAAATTGCATTTATTTATACATTAAATAGCATTACATAATGAATACATAGCAAAAGTTTTGTTTTTTATCATGTTCAATATTTCAAGATAACACGTCACAAATTTATCTATAAATTTAGCCGAAAATTTACGTGTTTAAAATTCTCATGTATACTGAATTTTAGTGAACTATTTATAATTATCAGGAAATTTTGAACTGTACAGAAATTTAGTGACGTATTTTAAGCTAGGTCAGTGCCATTATATTGGACATATGGATTACCAGTAGTTATTTTTGTGACACTAACTTATAATACTGTTTTAATCTTTAACATATTTTGTCGAACAAATATTATGGTCGTTGAATTACCTGTCTATATTTATTTATAGAAATTTTTGTTACATGCTTTTGAATTTTGATATCGAAATTATTGTAAAGTCAATAATAAGCAAAAGAAGTAATCCTCAAACTAGTAAGGGAATATTTGTTTAAATTAAAATACGTGGAATCAAAGTAGTGTTAATGTTTTTATATACAATGTACATGTATGTGTATAAGATACGTATTTGAAGAACCATTTAATAGTATTGAATAATAATTCTTTCTTTGATTAAAAAACAAAAACAAAAACGCATCAACATTCGGCTGTAATTGAGCAATGAAAATGAATAAAACAGAAAATGGAAATAAGCCTAAGAAGAGAAATTCGAGGGTTTCGTTCAAGTTGGACAATATCGAGGTGGGAAAAGAAAGTGAATATTCGGATGATAATAATGTGATATCATCTGATGATAATTTGGGTGTGAGTATAGATGATGATATCAAGGTGATGATGTCACATGACAAATACATCGATAATTCTGATGATGATGATGAAATAAATGACATTGGTGATTATTTAACTAATAATATCATATCTGTAATGGACAGATCAAAGGAAAATGGTATAAAGAAGGAAATCGGTGGAGTTATTTATGAATGTCAAACTACTGACCTACACAAAAGACATGCATGTTGTTACAGTAAGTATCGAAACAGTCATAAATATAATAGTTTGGGAATTTATTTTTTTTCAAAAATGCATGCCAGTGCCAGTGAATAGTGACTCATCAACAGTGATGCAATTCATCATTTTTAATCAGGGAGCTTTGGTTCATTTTGGTTAATTTTACATTAAAATTGTATACCCGTAAAAAAGGTAATTTCCTTAACTCATCTTCTGCTACATTCGGCTAAAACACCCTTATTTGTGGCTTTTATTATCAGTTCCTCAAGAAGTTAAAAGCATTAATTTGAGCTTTTAAGATAAACCCAAGGTGAAGGTCACTCCTGCTTTAAGATAAAAGTTCAATCAACTTTAATGTTTCAACTTTTCCTCAAAGTTTATCAATATTTATATAAAGCTGTGTCAAAGGGCACAAATTTGATGGGAAGCAAAAATTTGAACGTCACCACCGAAAGAATGATATGAAAGAATGATATTATTTGTTTTTAGTTGAATATATTTTTAATATCTTCTGAGTCACTGCCGTGTCTACTTGCTATATCATAAGATCCTTAAATTTTCAAATTTTCATTTCAAATAATATAGTTTTACTGAAGCTCAAATATGTCAAATGAAATACATGATTTTTATCTCGGATAAAATACAGTACTTAAACAATTGATGCGTATAGGGGCCTCATTTTCAACCAAATATTCAGTCTCATATTCTGATACTTCCATGAAATTTAATATCCTGATATATTAAGTGTTTATTGATGTTCATGGGTCAGGTGTAAAAGGTGTAATGAATGTCATGTACCTATAGATAAGTATAGTAATTACTGGTAATTAACTATCTGTATACAGAGCATGTATGTATTCATGATTTGGGATAATGTGTCAGCAGGGCATTCACACTTGATTACAGCTTTCACACTTGAATTATTTATAGCAATGTTGCTTTCACACTTCATTAACTATAGAATGAAAAAAGGCTGTTTAAGTTTGTATTTAACATTATGCACGTACATGTAAATAATTATAATTCTTCAATTTGCGCATCCATCTCACTGTCATGCTGTCACACTTACTGTCTGTCTGTGGTCAACAAAACAGTGGACTTATAATGGGGAAGTCTGTGTTATGTGAAATATAATAATATCCATGTCTATTAGACTTAAGTTTCAATAGATAATTTCAGTAACACTAGCAGTGCAAGCGCGGGTTTTTCCATCTCATTATCGGGTACAAACTTTCACTGTTGACGCTTTATGGTATACTACATGTAGTATGGATTATAAATTGAATTTATCAACATGTGAGCCACAAAACCAAATTACATAGTGCGTTTGCAACCAGCATGGATCCAGACCAGCCTGCGCGGAGCGCGCAGTCTGATCAGGATCCATGCTGTCGCTTACAAACCCTATAACAAGTAGAGAAACTGATAGCGAACAGCATGGATCCTGATCAGACTACAAGGGATGTGCAGGCTGGTCTGGATCCATGCTGGTCACAAACCCATTATGTTGGTATTGTCATGGCGCGACTCATGTTATGTTTGGTTTTGATATACTAGATTACCAGGTTGTAATTGTAAAATTTTTAGTTTGTTTAAACCCCTTGTTTAGATGAGAAAATCCCACATATTATACCAAGTTCCATAATTATCTATTTATATTAGGTCTACCATAAAGGTGTCCAATAAATTACCATAATACATACACTTAGGCCATTCATTAGGTGTACAATATATAAGTATGTTCAGTAGGGGTCACAATAAGCCATACCATAAGTTGTTACAGCTAAAATCTTTTCGACTGCCACTCTATCCAAAATGACAAGTAATAATCTTGTATTTAATTGTTATATGACCATTATATTGTACCCAATGTCATGACCTCATATGACACTGTAGTGATTAATTAATACAAGGTGTCGTGTTTGAAGAATGGTTTCTATTGAATTTTGGTGTATTATGCTCTTACTCTGCTATTATACTATATAAACATTTACACCCAGTGTGTAAGTGACCACTAACTATACAGTATTTAAATTTGTAGCCGATAGGACAGTTGATATTTCATTCATAGTTCATTCAGTCTTGCGGTGTAGTGATTTTTCTGATTGTTATTTTTCCAATGGAACTGTTTGAATAAAAGTTATTGACTTAAATGATCTATTCTATAATGTAAAATATTTTTAAAGCAATCGTGTGTAGGATTGAATAGAGAGGTTGATTTGAATCTTTACGTAACTTGTACATGGACATTTTAAAGTTGTATGTTGAAAAAACTGGTATTTCTTGGACTTCAGTTTGCTGGGATATATTTAATTATATGAAATTATTGTTTATTGAATGTATATGTTTTGTGCATGATAATAGAAAACAAAAAATATTGTTTGGTTTGTTAATTATGATCAGATGATGTCAGAACACCTTGCTGATGACTATAAAATTCATGAATAATTAGGAAAACTGCTTTTATCAATTATGAAAAATGTGTTAATGAATAAGAATAATGATATTCATGAATTAGGAAAATTGCTCACAAATTTTAAAAGCTATACTATATATGCTGATGTATTCATGAATTTTGAGAATTAAGTGTGTTCATATTTCAGGAATGTAATATAATTTATGAATTAGGAAAGTAAAAATTGTGTTCATTTGAATTGTGTTCAGAAATGAAATGATGTAAGTCATCAAAGATCAATTAGATAAAGTCATGCTTTCATCAGTTCATATATCAGTATATATTCATGGTTGAGTAGATCGTGCCAGTACGTGTTTTTTAAATTTCTCATAATCAAATCATAAATGGAGTTACCTAAGGATATGGAAAGAACCACTTACGGACAATGGATGACCCAACTAAAATGTAAGTTTTCTGTTTAAAGACTTAATTGACTGATAAGTGATTAACTTTTATCAGTTTCATAAATTATTTTATCACAAACAAGTTGAGTGCCGATTACATGTAATGTGACTCAGTCAAAACTGTATTGAAAAGCCGGTGCAAATATTTTGACATTCAATGATGCGCTAAAATGTTAGCAATATATGTAAAATTTACAAAAAAGGACATTTTCGGAAATTACTGAATACAAGCACGATTTTTTTTAAGAGAGATATAATATGATTATTACCTATATATACTTGCAATGTTTGTTTTAAAATGGGATGATTTGTAAAAAACAACATAATTATTATGATACTGAAAAATATGAGGTCAGAGGAGACTGTGACCTCCTTTTCATTCTTATTCCTATAAAAATATACATATTCAAGTATGATACCTTTTTTTTATAAAAGATATTTTCATATTCTAGCAAATAAGGGATCCTTATAGTACATTTTACATAATTACAAGATGTCAAATTTTCAACATTGTAATTCTATAGTTTGAGATACGTACTGAATTCGACACCAGTCACCAAATTTTAATGGCGATCTCAGTATATAGTATATATTAATTTTGATTTAGATACTTTTGGGTGCAATGTTAATTTTAGAACTAAGTCAATGCTAAATTTATGTACCTATAATTCCTGATTTATACACTTATGTTTCCTTATTTAGACTTTTAGATTTTTCAAGATTCGAATTTAAAACCATATGTATATATAGCATTCTAGATTTAACTTGAAATCATAACGTGCACCAATTTATGCATCACCATCAATTGCTATGTAGATTTAATTATGTATGATGTTATAATACTTTATCTGTTGTTAATTTTATGAATTGTCTAACATTTTATGACACCTAAGGTTGCAATTGCCTAGAATTTATGATATCCTAGGTTGCAATTTTCTAGATTTAATGACAACTTAGGTTAACCATTGTCTTGATTTTATGACATCTTAGATTTTTTGAATTGCCTAGATTTTATGACACCAGTAGAATGCATTTGCCTAAATTTTATGAATTCTTTAAGTTTGCAGCCTAGATTTTATGACACCTTAGATTGTAATTGCCTAGATTTTATGACACCATTATAGTGAGAATGCAATTGTGTAGATAATAACAACTTCCTGTGTTAAATTTTATGATTTCTTATGTTGCAATTCCCTAGATTTTATGACACCTAAGGTTGCAATTGTCTAGATTTTATAATTTTCTTGGTTGAATAAAAATAATGAGTTTTATAATTTTGTAGATTATAAGAGCTTGATTAAAAAACATCATTAGCACTAATGCCTCGATTTTATGACATTGATATGATAGTAACTGCCTAGATTTTATTACCTGTGACATTTGCCTAGAGAATGAGACCTCAATAAAAAAGTGTTTAATCAAATGACAATCAAGCAATTGCCTTGATTTATGACAAGATTTTATCACCAGTCATCTTAGATGGTAGCAATTGTTTTGATTTTATGACATTAACCAATGATTTGATTTTATTGACATTAATAGTTGCAATAAATTGCCATGAGGAGGCATCGATCCGTGGCCAAGTGGTTAAGGTCGTTGACTTCAAACCACTTGCCCCTCATCACTGTGGGTTTGAATCCTGACAGGGACTTTGCATTCTTTCAATTTTAGTGTGGAACCTAGCTAGAATACGGAACAAAGGTGGTTCTACTGAGGGTCACTGCCTGTTTGTGCCTCAAGTAATGTATGTAAGGGCCCCTGAGAATTTCCTCCACCAGTACAGCTGGAATGTCCCCATATGACCTACACTCTGTTGGTGTGACGTAAAACCCAATCAAACAAACTAACAAATTGCCATAATTTGGATTGACTTAATAAAGCAATGACCATTGTCTTTGGATTTAAGCTGCTAAGAGATTTGTGTACGAATTGGAGGGAAACAAATAATTTAACAACCCATGAAGAGTTGAACATTTCAAATCTTTACACTTAGATTACATAAAAACCATAGCATCAAATGATAATACATTTTATCTGATGAAGTCTTGAATGCCCATCTTTCAATTGAGTACAATCCATTCAAAGTTTAAAGAATTCAAGAATCAAAAGCACAAATTGAGTTTCTACCATATCGGCAACAGGCGTACCTAAGAGCCTCAGGTCAGACTGCATAGATATGCAGGCTAGCCTGGCTTCATTCTGGTGGCAATTAATTATATAAGGCTTTTTGCTTTGGTTCTGGCAAGCTATAAGGGTTTAAATAACTTAACAGTTTGCTTAGACAAAATATTTTGATGTGCCAAAAGCTAGATTCTAAGATTTTTTTGTTCTGGGTCCAGAGGGGAGATAATATATAAATATAATTGCCCATACACCAAATAGCACAGTATCTCAATGCATAGTACCAACAGTTTTGAAAAACTTTCAAGTTTTAAAACAAGGGACATTATAAGTAACTGTTTACTTTTTAAAATTAGAACACGCGTCAGTCTTGTTTAAAACATTAAGTCAATAGATAAACACATTTATCATAAACCTGATAGTAGATTAGCCTTAAAGTATTGTATTTTGTATTTAACAATGATCTAAGCAGCCTGATTATGGAAATAGCTGCGTGTATATTTTAATGCTGAAATGTTTCAATTTTTATAAAGGACGCATTGAAGGTTTTTTAGTCCTTTGATTGATCATATTTGTTATCGATTTTAAAAGAACAAACTTGAATTTGGATGTTTTTAAGTGAAGTTAAGTCAGTACTGTGTACATGTTTGTTTTACTAGTGAGATATATAGATAATGGTTAAAATTAGATTAAACAAAGTGTTGAAATCCTCGGATGACTGAAAGAGTTAAAATTGTTTTTTTAAAACAATTTAAAAAGTAGGATTACTTTTAAGTCAAGCTATCAGAAAATGGATTTTTTTATTAAAATTAAACATCCACCTAAAAGTTAGTATATTTTTCCTTAGTTAATGTATTTAAATGTTTGTAAGATTATGTTTCTAGATTAAAATAATCCACATAATACTCTAAACAGTATGAAGTATGTTCTGATATAAGTAGACAGTTTGACACCCTCTTATGGTCCTGATGTCACTTGTTTTGCTGAAGTTCTTAAAATCATTAACACTTAATTAATAGAATGATTTTCTTCAATTTGCTTAATTATCTTCCGTTTATATGAACTGTTACTGACAGTTTTATCAATTTTTGGGGAATTTTAATAGTTATGAGACTTAGTTTTAAGTTAATCAGCAGGTTTCAGCCTGAAGTGCCGAGCCTGTCATGGTGACACTGCACCTCTTGACTTTGACATGATCAGCATTTAGAGTTAATCCTTGTTGACCTCGCGTGTGTTTTATATTTAGATAGGACTCTCTACCTTGTAGAGGAATTAACATAGATTAACCTTTATAATTTATTAATTTAATAACATCTTTTAATAGCTGAGCTTAGCAGCTTTTTAAGGAGATTGACATGGTGCAATGACGGGTTATATCTCTTATTGAATTTTAATTGTAAACCCATTACTGCACTAAGGTGACGAAATATAAAGTAATGAAAATGGTAATGCATTTAATATATTGATCTTGAAATGATCTGTCTTATGTATCTATGTAATTCGAATTTCTTAGAATTGTTTTCATTTTAGTGGGGTGCCCATGGGGTTCAAATCACTAAGTCCTTACTGCTGTGTGTTCAAATCCCGCAATTGTCCTTACTGTAGTTACTTCAAATCCTGCCAGGAACTTTGAACTCTTTTTATATGATGAAGCTATCCGACTGAGCTAACAGAATGTTTGTGATTCTTCTCTGCTGGTGACTGTTCCTGCCTGAAATAAAATAAATGCGTGAAGGGGCACCTGAGGTCTGCCTTGATCCACCAGTAAAGCTGGACAGTCGCTAAATGACTTATGATTTCAGAGTTGGAGTGTCTTAAAACCCAACGATGACAAAACTCTTCATTTTAGTCTCTTGACCAAGTGTATAACTCCTGATAGAGTGTTATCATGTTATATGAAAACTAAATGTCTCAAATGTTTATCCTCAGTGTATATATGTGTGTGTAGAAGGGTTGTGAGTTTTGAACACCATTTTGTTTACATCAAGACATAGAATCCTTAATATCTAATCTCTTTTCCAATTGACATTATTATTGTAATCAGATAATTATACACCTCTTCAAGTTCATGACATGAACTCTTAAACAATCATAAGTGGATGGTCAAGTATACTCCAGGAAATACTTGAGATTTAAAATTTCATAGACAACGGTTCATGATTCCTTCTTCATATTATGTAACATTCTCTGAAATTTTTAGCATTATCTATGTATGTAACAAGAATTTTTGTAACAAAATTTTGTTTTTGCTGAAATAGACTTGTTTTTAGTTGCTTGTACTGGGAGAGAGCTAATTGCTAATGGGAACCGATCCTTTTGTTATTTGTTAACTTTAATTGGTAGAAACCTGTTTCTGTGAATATTTGTATGTATATAATTAGCAATAAAATATGATTAAACTCAACTTTTTGTCTCGGATTGGATAGTATTTTTAATCAAAGTAGTTAAATTTAGCTGTTTGATTTTAAATTCTAAGGGTCTCGGGTCAGACCGCTTCAATATGCAAGTTGGTCAGACTGCTTCACACAATTGAAAAAAGTTATGCCAAAATCTCAAGTAATTTATTTCTTATTTTTACCTGTTCACTGACCATTTACACATGCATGCGCATTATAAATGTCACTTAAATATGATTCTTTCTTATATATTTTCAGTGGATGCCTTACTCCGGGAGTTGAGTAATGGTGCTATGCTGCATAAGATAAAAGGCGGAGGGATTCTATACACTCGACAGTTCTTTCTCGACAGCAAATCACTCAAACTCTCCTATACAGGCTCACAGAGACGGTTCCGCAAGAAGAGTACTTCGTGTAAGTTCAGACTAATATTTCTACTCCCTTACAACATTGTATGTACAAAACACAGAAGCAAGTATTTTTGTGTAATGCTGATGATGTAACCTGTTTCGAAATGTATAAATGTGTAATTTTGATCAAGATGCAAGTATCCTAGCTAAATTAGCTTTATAGTGTCAGTTTTTATGCTTGCGTAATTTTGTGGTTGTACAGATACTTTATGCCTGATCAGCATTTTTTTACCAAATGTATCTAAATTGTTTGGCTACCAAAATAGATTGTTTTATAGAAATGAGGAAATCCACGGTTAATATGATTATTGTGAAATTATAACCTATATAATTATAATGTTAAAAAACTTTTCATTAATAAGTATAAAGTTATTGTATGGAAATGAAATTAAGTACAGTACAACAATGCAATAGAGAACACTCACTTATTGTCAAATATATAAAATAATTATATAAAAGTTAAAAACTTTTGCTTATTAACTGTAATTTTTTTTAATTGCTCTACATTTTGATCTTCAGGGCTTAAAGTCTGAGGTTCAAAGTCAATGATTTCCACATTGTTAGTTAAAATGCAGTCTGGAACATTTACTTCCTTTATAGATACAGATGCTATATATAATTAGACTTCTTTAAGGTTATTTGGTCTATACTTGTAGAATCCCATTGAATCTTTAGGGTACCAGTAAGTTTGGAAGTAGGTTACAACAATGATTGAAAGTTTGGGTACACCAGGTTAAGTTTGAAAGTTGGGATACCAGTTATTCAGTTTCAGTTTTAACGTTGTTTGTGACCACGATGATGTGGCATAGAGACTAGTATTGTGTGACTAAATAATAGTATCATATCAGATAAACATTTATTATTGTTATAACTTTGTGTCCTTTTATGTCATAACTGAATGACCCAAACAGTCAAAAAAGCAGGATGCTTTATTTGAATATGTATAATATTGTCAATCATGGTTTTTATCACTTATAAATTGTTACAGGAGATATAATATAACTATCCTTTATCTGAATATCTCCCAGAAATATCTGAATATCACCCAAAAAATGTCTGAATTAAAACACCTAGAAATATCTCAGTATCTGAATATCACTAAGAAATGGCTGAATTAACTACCCAGAAATGTCTAAATATCACCAAACAAAAATTTGCTGAATATTACCAAAAGATATTTGAATAACTCCAAGAAATATATGAATAACACCTGTGAATGTCTAAATATCACCAAAAATTATCTGAATATTGCTCATTTGAATTTCTAAATAATCACCAAGAAATTATATGAAGAAGGATCTGAATATTTAGTAATCATTAGAGTCAACTATGTAGTCAGAAGTTAAGGAATGCTTACTAAACTTGAAGCATTTAAGTAAACAAACAAATTTTTTACGAAAAGACTTTCCTTTTCAATTTTTAGAAACAAACCTAAAAAGACAATGACAATTTCCAGTTTATTGTTTATTTTTTATGTACATGTATGTTACCTCTGACACGCCGAAATGTTGGTAATTTATTAAAGGGAATTAAAGAATTTGCAGTTGACTGCTTATTAGCTCGACTTTTTTTTTTTTGAAAAAAAAAGTAGAGGTATTGTTATAGTCAGGTCGGCGTTGCCGTTGCCGTTGCCGTCTCCGTTGCCGTTGCCGTTGCCGTCCGAAAACTTGTACCTGGATCATAACTTTTTTATTTCTTGGTGTATTGTCTTCATACTTGGCCACAACAACCCTTGGGACAAGACCTTTCAGTAGACCACACTAACCTTGACCTTCATCCATAAATGACCTTGACCTTCAAGGTTAAAAGTCCAATTTTTGCTTGTTCATGCTGTTATTGGCTGTTACTTTGTTATTTTTGAATGGATTGTCTTCAAACTTGAACATAATAATCTTCAAGGATATCCCTTAAAAATAACCAGTCAGACCTTGACATTCACTCATCAATGACCTTGACTTTGAAGGTCAAATTATTGAAATTTTCATTTTTTTGGCTATTATTGGCTGTAACTTTGTTATTTTTGAATGGATTGTCTTCAAACTTGAACATAATAATCTTCAAAGATAACTGTTAAAAATATACCGAAAGACCTTGACCTTCACTCATTAATGACATTGCCTTTGAAGGTCAAATTATTGAAATTTTCATTGTTTTGGCAGTAACTGACTGTAACTTTGCTATTTTTGAAGAGATAAACTTCATATTATAACAGAACATTCTTAAGGACCAGACCTTGTTGTTTATCAAACCCAAATTTGCTTGGGTTCTTTAATGACCTTGACCTTGAAGGTTACATTACTGAATTTTCTCAGATTGTGCATTTATCGGTGTGTGTGTGTATGTATAGTATATGTATTATATATAAATATATATATAAATGTGTGTGTGTATATATATACATATATGCAGGTATATATATATATATATATATATATATATATAAATATATATATATATATGCATGTATATGTATATATATCAAATATATATATATATATACATGTATATAATTGCGTCATGTTTTTCTATTTTTAGAAATTGCGTCATTTTTTCTATTTTTAGAAATTGCGTCATTGTTGCTATTTTTAGAATTTGCGTCATTTTTTTTTCTTTTTTTAGAAATTGCGTCATTGTTGCTATTTTTAGAAATTGCGTCATTTTTTTCTATTTTCAGAAATTTCGTCATTTTTGTTCTATTTTTAGAAATTGCGTCATTGTTTCTATTTTTAGAAATTGCGTCATTGTTTCTATTTTTAGAAATTGCGTCATGTTTTTCTATTTTTAGAAATTGCGTCATTTTTTTTCTATTTTTAGAAATTGCGTCATGTTTTTCTATTTTTAGAAATTGCGTCATTTTTTTTCTATTTTTAGAAATTGCGTCATGTTTTTCTATTTTTAGAAATTGCGTCATTTTTTTCTATTTTTAGAAATTGCGTCATGTTTTTCTATTTTTAGAAATTGCGTCATTTTTGTCTATTTCTAGAAATTGCTTCATTTTTTTCTATTTTTAGAATTTGCGTCATTTTTTCCTATTTTTAGAAATTGCGTCATTTTTTCTATTTTTAGAAATTGTGTCATTGTTGCTATTTTTAGAAATTACGTCATTTTTGTTCTATTTTTAGAAATTGCGTCATTTTTTCTATTTTTAGAAATTGCGTCATTGTTGCTAATTTTAGTAATTGCGTCATTTTTTTCTATTTTTAGAAATTGCGTCATTTTTTTCTATTTTTAGAAATTGCGTCATTGTTGCTATTTTTAGTAATTGCGTCATTTTTTTCTATTTTTAGAAATTGCGTCATTGTTTCTATTTTTAGAAATTGCGTCATTTTTTTTTCTATTTTTAGAAATTGCGTCATTGTTTCTATTTTTAGAAATTGCGTCATTTTTTTCTAGTTTTAGAAATTGCGTCATTTTTTCTATTTTTAGAAATTGCGTCATTGTTGCTATTTTTAGAAATTGCGTCATTGTTGCTATTTTTAGAAATTGCGTACTGTTGCTATTTTTAGAAATATGCTTAATGTTTCTATTCATATATATACAAAATATATAAACAAAACTAATGTGACAAGACAGACCAACTAAATTTATAAAAAGGAAACATCAATATATGTTCAAACCTTTCTATGTTTGCGTTTAGAAAAAGTAAAAAGTCGAGCGTTGCCCCCGCCCGGCGGTGGCTCTTGTTTTTTACTAGGTACAAAAATTGTAAAATATTTATAAAAATGTTGATGTCAATTCTTAAGTATCCTAAAATTAATTCAGTCATTTAAATTCTGTCAACAGTAAATTGTTTTAAACAGTTTGTTCCCTGAAATGGAACTTGTCTGGGATATTTCTTAAACAAAAAAAATTACTCTAGCATAAATCTTGGGATAATTTAATAATATCTAGGATATAAAACACACATTTATATATGCATTTTATCCAGGAATGTATGTATATGATAATATAATTATGTGCATCTGAATTTATGTAACTCAAAACATAAACAAATCACCCATGTTCCTTAGCTAATCTGGTATTTCTATTTTATGTTTTTGATTAATTTTGTAACAATAAATGGACCCCCTGCAATTGTTTGTGTACTATCAGGGAAAGGCAACTTATCTGTTATCTCTTAAAGATAGTTCTTTAATGAATTCTGAGGGGTATTTCTTAAATATAATTAATATACTAGAACTCCATGATATACCAGTTTAAGTCATACAATTTAGTAACTGAAAGTTACCAGATGATTTAAATCAAAACATAATCAGAATACATATATGTGCATATACATATAATATTCAACCTATGACATCATTCAGTAATTAAGACATATCAACATGTAGAGGGAAAAGATGTGCATTTATTTATTTAGCAAGCTCAATATGTAATGCAAACATCGAAGTGGTAATATTCTTTTTACAGTTTGGTCCTCAAGAGCATGAAAAGAAGGAATTAGATTAAGCTCAATGACTGAAAGTCAGCTGCCATAAATGCCATTTGGTTTTTTCAGTATATGTCTTAAGGGTTATATAAGTGGAATGTAGTTTGCACTTGACAGTACCGACTATGAACAGGCTGAATCAAACAGAGCCTGCAACATTTTCAATTTTGTCATTTTAGACTTTCTTCAGGGATTCTTATGATCTCTATTTTATACATGTACATGTATATCTTAATCTGATTTTTTTCTTCTTGAAGGGGCACTATCATCAATAGAAGAGATAAGAGAAGGAGAAAAGGACTACGCTAAACGTCTTGATCACCATGATGTAAGTAAAAACATATCTCCTTCGATCTTAAATTTAGCCTTTTACCTGCTGGAACCCGAAGTGAGTGGCCTTTGCCACCAGCATAGAGCCAGACTAGCCTCAGAACATTTGTGCTGTCTGACCAAGACCTATACTGTTTGCTGACCTTTTAACCTAGAGATCCCTAAAAGTGATAATGGAAAGCTCCACTCAGAGATGGAAGCTAGACAAGTCCATTGAAAAATATCAAATTAAGGGATAAAATCATATCCAATGATTGCATATATTTATGTATATATAGAAAGAGGATAATGATATGTTACTCGGGCAACATTATTAAATTCTATGTCCCCTACACTTATAATTGTTTTGTCAGTCCTTTTTTGTATCACCTGCACTCTACTCTGTATTGTAGCTTGTTGGTCATCATACTTGGACACTTTTTGAATCTAATATATGCGTCAACCAGACCTCGGTAAAAGTGGGTTTTTCCCCCATCTTATCCTGGGGTACAAACAAAAGATTTTTCTATTAAAGCATCATGATGCACTACCTTTTACAATAGAGTGATCCACAATTTACTGTAAAAGTGTGTTTGTACCTCAGGATTAGAAGAGGAGAAAAATCCACATTTGTCATGTTCGGGTTGTATAATTTTACTTCTAAAATGCAATGACATTCAAAGTCAAATTTTAGACTGTTAACAACCCCAAGTACTTATGTGTAATGAAGAATTTTATGTGCATTGTTGTGTGATTGAAATATCTTGTCACTCATGTGCCTTTATAATTGAATTAATTATGACCTTAGATCACTTACTGTCATATTCAATCTAAAAAATATTAAGCTGTATGCTATAATAATAATAATAATAATAATAATAATAATAATAATAATAATATGTGTTAACCCTTTTATAACAGGAAAATTGCATTTAATCCAGGCATTTTAACCAAAATTGTTCATGATGACTATAATTACTAAAATGAAACATAAGTTTTGAAAATGGAAAGTATTTTTGGTATAAATTTGACATAATTATAATTATGATAAATGTCATGAACTCTTGAGTATGTATTTAACTATATATTTATGAAAATGTCATTAAATTTGAAAGATGTAAATTTATATATTTATATACTCAAGGGATTAGTGTCATTGGTTCAAATATCCCTGACTATTGTAAATATTATGAAATATTAAAACAAAGATCAATGAGGATTAGGGCCACATGCACTCAGAATGCAGCCACTTAACCTGCTGGAGTCCCAAAGTGATTAGCCTTTGCCCAGGTTAGCCTGCACATTGCACATCCGTGCAGTCCAACCATTAATTAGTCCAATAATGTTGGTAGCTTAATTGTTGTATATTAACATTGAAATCCCTCAACCCTTGAATGGCCTGTTCAAAAATCAAGGCAGGGCAAAACCATTATATAAATGCATATACATTTTGTATCTGAAAGGGTTCCCAAGATTTCTTGAGTAGCACATTACCATTGAAATTACTTACATTCTTTTGGTCTGTTGAATATGTTTGAAAAATCATCTGGTGTAATGGTGTGCCATAAAACCGAACAAAGCAAACAAAACATTACGGAATTTTATAGGGTCTATACATTATAAAGTTTCCTTGGCTCAAAACGGAGCATACCACTTAAACAAGGATTTTTTTGTAAAATGGCTATCACTTAAACAAGGACTTTTTATAAAAGCAGAGATCGAAAATTCCACTTTTCTGCTCATAAGTATGAGTAAAATTTAAGAGAATTCTATGCAGGACGAGAAGAAAAATGTTGCCTGCATATTGGATTAAGTAGCTACTTGTTCTGCAGGACATGTGACCCTGAAAATAATTTTCGATGCCAGAAAAGACTACTAATATTAGAGATAAATAACAATAAATTAGTTTTTATCAAAATATTTTACTTCAAAGAAGAGAAGAGAACTGAATGTTATTTGTATAGCATGAGGTTGATGAGTAATATGGTGAAATCAAAATCATTAAAGCTTGAATTTTATGTTCCTATTTTAGGCGTCACCTCTAATTAAGACACTGTTTGTAAAATATATACGTTAAAACTCATATTTATGAGCACTTTAAAAATAATATATAATTATGTAAGCAGTAAGTTGCATGTGATGTTACTGTAAATTGAAAAATAAAGTGGTAAT
The DNA here is from genome assembly GCF_026571515.1 of Ruditapes philippinarum. Classification (NCBI taxonomy): domain Eukaryota; kingdom Metazoa; phylum Mollusca; class Bivalvia; order Venerida; family Veneridae; genus Ruditapes; species Ruditapes philippinarum. Next base: position 189,866 of record NW_026858549.1, read on the forward strand.
TTTGTTTAAAATAGAAATATTAAAGGGTAACGCCTTAAGATGAGTAAAAAATTCTCTAAAGGAAAATGCATCGATAGTTAAAGAATATATGAATTTTCTCAAGTCAGGAGAATCTGTGCTGTATTACATGAAAAAATGACAGAATTGTATAATTATTTGAATCACTAATTCTAGGGGCATCCGTGGTCGAGTGGTTAAGATTGTTGATTTCAAACCACTTGCACCTCTGCACTGTAGGTTCAAGTCTCAAAAGGGACTTTGGATTAATCTTAAATTTGAGCTGCGTCACAACAAAACCAACATAATGGGTTTGCGACCAGCATGGATCCTGACCAGCCTGCGCATCCGCGCAGTCTGATCAGGATCCATGCTGTGCGCTATCAGTTTCTCTACTTGTAATAGGGTTTGTAAGCGAACAGCATGGATCCTGATCAGGCTGCGCGGATGCGCAGGCTGGCCTGGATCCATGCTGGTCGCAAACCCATTATGTTGGTTTTGTCATAACGCGGCTCATTTCATGTGAGGAAGCTATCAAGCTAACTTACAGAACATCAGTGGTTCTACTCAGTGCCAGTCGCCATGCCTAAAATAATGTACAGAAGTCAGCACCTGAGGTCTTCATCCACTTAAGTTAAACTTGAAAGACACCATTACGGCCTAGCTTTTAATTGTATAATGGTTACAGCATACTTATTGTTTATACTGACATTTACTAATGGAATAAGAGAATTGTTTGCATATTTTGATTAAGTTAAAGGTAATAAGTGATTTAGTGGCTTTAAATTATCTCCTAAGTTCGAATCTTGGTAAAATTATTATTTAGTAGAACATATAATTAAGGCAAACGTGATTGTAAAAATTTACACAAATCTTGATAGGCTGCTTTATGTTTGAAATTATAAACAAATAAATAAACAATAATCAATCCTCAAAAAACTGCCATTAAAATGATTAAAGTAAAAATGTTTTTTTTTTAAATCATTAAATTACTGTTTAACTGTTTTTGTAGTCATAAATATCTTAATGATTGGTCTAAAGTATGATTAAAATTGTCATGCTTTAAATTGAAGGTTTATTTTCTGAATCTCATGTCAATTATCTTTATTTAAATTAACAAACTCATTTTACATCAGCTTTACAATTAAATTATACTCTTTGATTTGTGTTGCCTTTGATTGGTGATGATTACTTAAATAGAAATGTTTGTGTACATGTAAATTGGTTTAATGAATAGGTTTGTGTAACTCGCACAATAACTACTTGAAACCGCATTCATGGCCAAAAAAATCCTGCCTTGATAAGATTTTTTTCTTTTCTCAATTTTAAATCTTGTGTTAAGAAAAAATAAATAGTCAAGATATTTTTTTAAGTAGATTTTTTATGAAAATGTTGTGGTTTTTGTTGAAACTAATTTTTATTTTATTTGTTATATGAGTTTAGAATTATACAAATAGGTATAATACATAGTAAAAAATAATTAGTCAACTGCAATTTTTTAAAAAATTTCCTTTTAAATATATCAACGTTTCGGCTGAACAGCCTTCTTAAGGGAACATAAATAAATATTGGTAATAAACAATAAACAGGAAATTATAAACAAATAGGGCATCATTTACAGTATTTAGGTAGGTGATGCAGGTAGAATCACCTTCATCTTCAGTTGTAAATTACGTACCATCTCATCCTTGCATGTAAGAATTCAATAGGCCTATAATGTAAAACTCAACCTGAGTTTATTTACTGTCGACTGTTCCGTTGCCCATTATTGTAATGCCACTGAACAGTTAGTAAATTATAATTCCTTGGTTTTTCAATTATTGAAACACTCAGCTGTTGCCCCTTCCCAGGGTCCATGACCATGTTTCTTTTGCATGTCCATTGGTGAACACCAATACATTGAACCTTGGTTTTTAAAGTCTCATAGGGAAGACAAGTGTAGGAGCTAGTGGATTAAACCTGGCACCCCAGATAACCAGTCAATCACGTTACTACTGGACCAAAGACCATAAATTTTACTGTGAATATGGCTGTAACATACGCTTAATTAGGGTCCAACCACGGCCTTTCAGACACTCAAGAGTACAGACCCCGAAAGTAATTTTAGCCCTTGAAATGCGGAATTGAACCACTGTGACTCTTATCAACTACTCAGGTTTGAAGCCTGCACCCTGGACTTGGTGACTGTAGGTCATTCAGGAATGTTTTGGGGCCATTCAGCATATGACTGTTTTCAATATAATGCTCAAGTAGTGACATTGCCATGTTGGTTTCATAACCAGAAAAATATCTTGATAATTAATGATTAGCACTCTCTATTACCAGCACTGTTATATAACAGAATCTACAAGTAGAGAAATAATTTCAAATACTGTTAATAAAACATCATAAAGTAACATTTTACTTGTATTGTAAGAGAGGTAATATAATTTAAGTGAAGATTTTATTTCCAGTTATTAAAACTATGCTTTATACTTAAAACAGACCGCATAAATTGTAATATGCCACAATTTTAATTTACCCGGACCCATTATGAATCTAAAAAAGAAATTGTGAATAAAAAAGAAATTTTTGGCAATATTTCAATATATCACTTCTATTTACTATTGTATTGTTAGTTATTGGTGTCGGATGACTATGTTGACATAGTGAAAGAAGATCCTTCTTAATGGGTGCATTATAATTTTTAAATTGCTTAGTTCATATTTCAGAAATGCAGATCCTTTAATTTAAAATTATTTTTTTTATAAATTATGTGACCGACTTAATAGTAGCTACAAAAAATCAAAAACATGCAGCACTGAATTGTGAGGAATTTAAAGGGACTCAACATGATAGGACTGGATATAAACTATATTATAATTATGTCACTGCTTTTAGAAAGACAGTTTAACAATGTTCACAGTGAACAACTGACAATATTATTTCATTTCATGATATAAACTATCAGTTAAATTTCTGTGAGTTTCAAAATTGCCTTTGGGATGTCAAACATGTAATTATACCGATTATCCAAAATTATCCAAAATTATTGTAATGTACTGAAATACGTTTGATCATAATGCAGGTCATTTTGTGTATCATAATTTCACACCATTACTGTTTATTTTACTTTATTTCCTGGATTTGACCTTTAACATCATTGTCATTGTATGCGTGTTATGAGATAATGATTGTAAAATTTGTGGTACATCACTTTGGTTCATCAGCCCTGAAGGCATCCTAATGTCTAGATCTTGATTATGTTTATGCAGTTACACTAAAACAGTATTAGGTGAATGTATATATAAATGTTATGTACCGGTATGCATGTTATACAGGTGAATTTGCCACACGTTGTACAATACATAGTTTACAGTTTGTGTGTAAAGTGCTTTATACATCATTTTTCTCATTCATGTATGCAATAAACCATAAATTTATTTAACCCTTTACATATTTACTTTTCAAATTCCTAAACTGTCGATCTTCTGATTAAATAAATTCAGGCTAGTATGATTTTTATTTAAAAAATATATACTTGATTTTGAGCATTCATAAAAATAAACAGATCTGTAACAATTTTCATACACATATATAACTTGTCGAAATTATTGCATACCAACTGGTACAATTTTTTACCTTGAGGCTTGTTAACGTTGATATTTATCAAGAAAACAAAAATTTATAAAAATTTAACGCTTGACTGTTCATTATAGTTTATTGGGAAATATTATAATGTCCCAGTTGTTTAAATGAGAAAGAAAATAAACTGTGCATATAATTGCTAATTGTTATCCCTTTATCAGTGCATGATGAAAATATTATGAAATATATGTGCAGGTTAACTATGATTTTATCTGAAATTAGAGCCAATATTTACCAATAATTGTTAGTTTTTGTAGTCACTCAGAAAATATAATATACAGTAAAAACTCTGAAAACCGGACCCTCTGAAATCCGGAATCCTCTGAAAACCGGGCCATTTCAAAAGTCCCGTATTTTCTCCTTATATGTTCATTGAAAAAAATCCTCTGAATACCGGAACCTCTGAATTCCGAAAACCGGACGCTTTTCTGTGGCTTCTAATGCTAAACATGCATAAAAAATCTTCTGAAAACCGGAAAGCAATTTTAGGTGTCAACTTTCTGTGTATTTTAAAGTATATTAAAACATAATCTCAACAGGTGACATGTTCAATTACCAGTTAATGATCACCTTTTTTTATCTATGCAGGTGTGAAAACACTTGTTAAGTGTGTGTTAATTTCTTATTGGCAATTAAATTATAGCTCTTTCATTATAATTGTGCCTTTCCCTGTATATATGATTTTTCTAAATGTTATTACAAAACCACCGATGAAATTATATAAAAAAAAAAATTTTCCACTATCAAAATTATAGTTATAGTTATAAATCCTGCCGGAATGCGCCTCAGTCGCCGAAATGACGATTTCCCATGTTCCACATTGTTTGGCAAATGAACATATAGTAGGCTTTTCACCTTTCTATAACTATAATTTTGATAGTGGAAAAATTTTTTTTTTATATAATTTCATCGGTGGTTTTGTATTTGGTACCTTATAGTAAGCCTTAGAGTGTTGAATTATTTTTTTTCAGGGTTGTAGTAGGGGTCCAGGGGCAGATAGGGGTGGGGTGTCCAAACACTGATACTGCCACCTGTGCATATGACATTTACATTATTAGTGCCACGTAAAACACAATCAAATAAATAAATGAATTCATGTAGTTGGTCAACAGTGCAGAGGGGCTGATAGTAAAATCTAGAAATTTTGCGAAATTAAAATATATAACCTCAATAGAAACTTTTGTCATGAAAAAAAGACAAATATTTTAGAAATTAAATAACTGTAGTTCCTTTACAAGCTTGTGAATTGAGTTAAATTTCTACGGTTTGATGGTTCTCTATGTGAAACATTTTTAATTTGGGTAGAAATTCAAACATTGTACTTCAATTCACAACCAGTGTATTGAGGTTTTACGATAGAGAATATTTTATTTCACAGTTTTGTGACCTATATTTAACAGGTTTCAATATCTATTGTACTTGTTTAACAGTTTTTAAAATATTTCAAATTTAGGTCACTAACTGTACACACAATAAACATTGATGACCTTCGTAGCTTTCTGCTTCAACCTGCCAAATTTGTGTTATGCATTTGCCGTAGGATTTTAATTTTGCATTACAAAAAGTGATCAAGTTATTTCCAGTGTAAAGACTGGTCAGACTACAGGGATGACTGCTGGCTGGCCAGGTTAAAGGCAAATCACTCTTGTTTTTTCAAGGATGTGAAGTTCTAGCTATCAGTTTTTAAGATAGTCAGTGCAGTCTTTGCAAAGTGTTGGATGCTTAAATTTGATATTTTGATATTGTATTCCCTTAATTACACTCTTTACAGACATTTCCAAATTCAAAGCAGAAAATATCCATTCTATAAAATACAGTTTATAGTTAAGGTAAATCATTATCAACAATATTACCATTTCTCTCTAAATCTTTCTAATTAGCAAGCACAGTTAAAGGAACTCCACTGAGGTCCAGAAATCTTAAAACTTAAAATTTAAATAGCTGGGGCACTTTAAACAGAAAGATATACAAAACTTAATTTAGAAATATCGATACTAAAACTAAATTAATTGAAAGTCATATTTATACCCCCAAAAACAAAGTTTGGGGGGGTATATAGGAGTCACCCGGTGGTCGGTTGGTTGGTCGGTCGGTCCAGACGTCCGTAGCGTTTTCCTTGTCCGGAGCATAATTTGAAGACTAATGATTGGAATTCAATATAACTACATACAATGGTCAAGCACATTAAGAGGAAGTGCAGTGCACAAGAACCATAACTCTATCTTGACTAATTACAGAGTTATTGCCCTTTGTTACTTTTCCTTGTCATGGGGCATAACTTGAAAACTACTGGCTGGAATTAAAAACGACTTCATACAATTGTCAAACACAATAAGGGGAAGTGCAGTGCACAAGAACCATAACTCTATCTAATGTAATTACAGAGGTATTGCCCTTTGTTACTTTTCCATTGCTTTCTTTTGTCCAGACCATAACTTGAAGACTAATGGTTGGAATTCATTATAACTTTATTACTTCATACAATGGTCAAGCACATTGAGAAGAAGTGCCGTGCACAGGAACCATAACTCTATCTTGACTAATTACAGAGTTATTGCCCTTTGTTACTTTTGCTTGTCCGGGGCATAACTTGAAAACTACTGGTTGGAATTAAAAACAACTTCATACAATTGTCAAACACAATAAGGGGAAGTGCAGTGCACAAGAACCATAACTCTATCTAAAGTAATTACAGAGTTATTGCTCTTTGTTACTTTTCTATTGCATTCTTTTGTCCGGACCATAACTTGAAGACTAATTGTTGGAATTCATTATAATTTCATACAATGGTCAAACACATTCAGAGGAAGTGCAGTGCTCAAGAACCATAACTCCATCTTGACTTATTACAGAGTTATTGCCCTTTGTTACTTTTCCTTGTCCAGAGCATGACATGAAAACTACTGGTTGGAATTCAAAACAACTTCATACAATGGTCAAGCACAATTAGGGGAAGTGCTGTGCACAAGAACCATAACTCCATCTTGACTAATTACAGAGTTATTGCCCTTTGTTACTTTTCCATTGCTTTTTTGTCCGGACCATAACTTGAAGACTAATGGTTGGAATTCAATATTACTTCATACAATGGTCAAGCACATTGAGAGGAAGTGCAGTGCACAAGAACCATAACTCCATCTTGACTAATTACAGAGTTATTGCCCTTTGTTACTTTTCCTTGTCCAGAGCATCACTTGAAAATTACTGTTTGGAATTCAATACAACTTCATACAGTTGTCAAGGACATTAAAAGGAAGTGCAGTGCACAAGAGCCATAACTCCATTTTGACAAAATACAGAGTTACTGTCCTTTGATACTTTTCCTTGTCCGGAGCATAACTTAAAAGGTACTGGTTGGAATTCAAAACAACTTCATACAATGGTCAAGCACAATAAGAGGAAGTGCAGTGCACAAGAACTATAACTCCATCGTCAGTATTTATAGAGTTATTGCCCTTTGTTCCTTTTCCTTGTCTTTCTGGACTTATTACATGGTAATTCAATAATACTTCATCAATGGCCAACCACATTGACAGGAAATGCAACATACAAGAACCACAACTATCTTTAATTGCCCACAACCATAACTTTATATTTCAATTCTTTTACAAGGTATTCTGTTACTAGTAACACATCCTCATTTCCGAAGCACTGTCTTGTGGGGGTATTAATCACTTTTAGTGATAGTTCTAGTTTTTGCTGTTCTTAGCCCGGTTTGAGTGAAAAACGTTGCAATATATTTCAATTTTGAGCATTTTTTTTTTTACAATTAGATAAATAAATCTTGAAATATGGAGTGAGCAAAATTTAATGATCTTAACTATTGTTCTAGACCTACATCAAATGGAATATTAATTTCGACAAAATATTTTCAGTTCCAAAAAAATACAACTTCAGTGGATTCCATTTAATATAGTTATCTCTGGCAGTCAATAAATTGTGTGCAAAACTTAAAATGGAAGGTCTAATAAAATTAATGATTAATTTAAAGATTGAATCATTAAAGAAAATACTTAAACTAATTTTGTATGTATCACAGCATTTAGTTTTTGAGGTACAAGATAAGTTTATGGATTGCTGCATATTTTAGTACAGCTTTAAAGATACATTTAACATTTTACGATACATTTAACGTTTTACTTCGTAACTTTAAAAACTGGCATGTTGGCCTTTTTGGCAAAGTTTTATGCTGTTTTTCAACACGTTGACATTTATGTATGCACAGTTTGGAGTGCATTTAACATAAGAGAGGTACAATATAAACATGTTATAGATCGAGCTTTATTATATGTCTTTGTCGCAACTGATATATCCATTTGACCAATGTAAGAAGTCATCTGTGCGTACTATTTTTTAGAGAGGCCAATTTTTCTTTCTTCTCTCCTCTTTATTTTCACAAAACACACATCAAGCATCTCAATCCCAAACAAAAAGTTCTTTGTAAGTTTCTTTAATGAAGGGAGCCTTCATCATGTCAAATGGTTTAGGTATCTGACTTAAAGATTCACTTCTTCCTGACACCACTGTGCACTGGTATGGACATTAGGTACTTAGTTTTCATGCGAAGAAGCTATGCAGATGTTTGAATGGTCAGTGGTTCTCACTCAGGGGATGGGTCATGTTTGAAACATTGCATAGAGGTCAAGGGTGTCCATGGTGGAGTAGCTAAGGTTGTTGACTAAACAAACCACTTGCCGGTTTTAATCCTGAGAGAGACTTAGAATTCTTTTGTGTGAGGAGTTAAGCTATCCGGCATAAGCTTAAAGAACGTTGGTGGTTCTACTCAAGTGCCCATTCATGCCTGAAATAATTAACAGAAGGGCACCTGTGAGGTCTTCCTCCACCAGTGAAGCTGGAAAGTCGCCATATGATCAATAATGTGTTGGTGCAATGTAAAACCAAAAAAATTAGAGAAGAAGAAACAAGTGCATAGAGGGGCACCCAAGGTCACAAGGAAAGCTATGTATAAATGACCATCACAATAACTGTGTAACTTGAAAAAATTAAGCCCAGCAAACTTTCATAAAAATTGGCTGTGTATAAAGCAGGCTGGTATAAATAAATGACATAATGTAATGACTTAATCGATAACGAATCTAAGATATAAAAAAAAACACTTTCTTTTCTTAATATTACAAGTTGATGTTATCAGGTGCCATATTGCAATACGCCTTTCTGCTTATCTATAAAATAATTAAATTTTGATTGATTAGGAAAAGAAAGTAAAGGCGTAACTTTATTCTCAAGATACATAAAAGGAAAAAAGCTGCGTCATAAAATATTTATCATTTTGCATAAACGCAGGCTAATTTATAATGCCTTTTATCTGGACGTGAGGGCAAATAAGAACATATACATATTCATAGGTATTGAAGCGTTGAAGGTTGGAGTGTGAGATTGTTGTAAACTGTTTTATATATAGAAAGGTTAGAGAATGACAGCTCAGTGAGTCTTTTATCAATGCATGGTAAACTGATCTTAACGGTGGGCAAAATTTATGTACAGGGTGTGTTTAAATGTTTAAACCATAAGTTTTCTGTATGTTCCACAAATATTACATACTGATACAATGTCATGTACGTTGTTTTTGTATTTTGCACAAAGCTGAATATTTAATCATGCTTGTATGTGAAAAAAAGGTCCTCATAGCTTTTAGGTAAACCCTTTCTTGTTAAATATCTTTAAATGGAATTTTCCATCTTTTTATCTGCACAAAACCATTCGTTATTTTAGGGAAAGTTTGGAAACAAGTTCTCTCTGAGTTAGTAAACATTGCCGACCATGATCAGAGGGCAGGCAAGTGCAGGCTGATCTTGGTCTACACTTGTTGCATGGGTAGAATCTGATGCTGACCGGTGTCAAATGATGAAACATGGGTGTTATCTAAGTAGATCTCGCGATCAAACTGGCAAACCTTGCATTTAGAGGGAGACACCTTATCCATCAGGCCACTGTACCATTTTGTTTACCTTTTATAATTGTTACAGCATGCTTGAAATAAACTCAAATAATTGAAATCTTAGGATATTCCCTAAAAAAGGAGCAAAATTTATGAAAACAACAAGTTATGAGGTATGAGATATAAAGAAGGGCAATATATATAATTATATAATTTTATAGTTGCTCAGTGGAAATTCATTCTGCCTGTCAATTTGTGAATTGTGGATTCATCAGTACTTGAGAAATATAAATATTTTTCTCTCATGATACTTAAGTGCTGGTTAAACCTTAAACATTAGTTTCTGAAATGAAAATGTAAAAGGTATCCAAAAAAAAAAGTACATGATAATTTATACATTATATGTAACATTTTGCTGTTTTTGTGTTTTACAGAGAGGGAAAGCTTTTTGTGTGGTTTTTGGTTCGAACCATGACGTCTTGTATTTGCTGGCACCGAATTACGACATTAGAGACAAGTGGGTAAAGGGGATGAGATATGCTCTACAGCTGAATCAGTTCCTTAAACAGAAAGAAACGGACAAATTGTAAGTAAACGCAGGTTGAATCTATGTGTACTTCCTTTTCACACAACTTAATTACCTCCTTTTTTACCACTTGCACCTCACTGCTGTGGGTTTGGATCCCAAGAGGGACATTGGATTCTTTCATGTGAGGAAGCTATCAAGCTATCTTACGGAACGTTGGTGGTTCTACTCAGGTGCCTGTTAGTACCTGAAATAGTGAACGTAAGGGCACCTGAGGTCTTCCTCCACCAGTTAAGCTGGAACGTCGCCATATGACATAATTATACTGTGTCAGGGTGACATGAAACCCAATCAAACAAACAAACAAAACCTCCTTATTTTCAGTTTAAAAAACATTCACTGGATTGCTGTCTGTTACCAATTTGTTTTCAGCAGAGAATGACCACTGTGTGTGTACAAAGAGGGTACTCTTTCTGTTGAGTTCACAAAGAGTGTACTGATATTGTTAGGCATAATGTATGTCTAGTGATTTCTGTCCTTGTGGCAAATTAGAAGTGTTAGAGGTGTTAGTGAAATTGTGTCATAAATAATTTTGTTTTAATGTAATATCAATAAGTTATTGTAGTAAAATCTTTCACTGTGCCTCCAGTTATTGTCAGTTTATTGTGATGCTTGCTGATTACTGATAAGATGAATGGTTTAGTAAAAATATTCTGGAAAAATTAAAAATACATTTTTGAAAACTTTTTACATACCAAAATAACTTCTGCTTCCGTTAAATAAAAAGATATGCCTTCTTAATAGAAGAACCTTTTAGATATTTTGTTGAGTGTGGTCGGAATCGATTGCATCTAAATTACATGAAAATTTGTCCTATATTTTTACTTTTTCAATAATAAATGTTTTATATGTAATTTTAGTTGGATCTGTGAGGCGTTTGACCGAGCTGACAAGAATGCTGACGAAAGACTCGACTTTGAAGAGGTCATGACCTTGTTAAAGAGCCTAAATGCTGACATGGACCGAGGATATGTCAGGGAAATGTTTAATGTAAGTGAAAAATACATAGTTCTACATTTGAGGTGAAGCAAATTTCTTGCATATTTGACTGGATTTTCTAGAGTTAGCTAGCACTTGTGTTGGAAACACATCATAGGTTATATGATAAGAGGAGTGCTTTTAGTAAAATCATTCCAATGCTGATATAAAAGAAAGTCATAAATTCATATAGATGTCTGCTGGAAAAAGATAGTGCTGAATGAAAATATTAGATTATGTTATTTAGCTATAAAACATAATTAGTAATGTATTTGATAGGCAATAAAACTCATACAAGTACATATACAAGCTGTAGGAACAGGCAGAAATATCTGTTTCTAAGATTATTGTAAGCAGTAACTTGGCCGAGCCTTATGACAGTTTTGCAATGGATATTTCTCCTTGTTTTTGTAGTCAAAGTAAAATTTTAATAAGTTTCTTAAATATCAACATTCAACTTCAGGCCCTACAAAGGCCCTTAATCTACCTTGGCCTTATAAAGTCGGTTTATAGGGATAATTGACACAGTTAAATGACAAAGGCAAAACTTGCTCATTTTTAGATACATTTTGAACTGACTGCTTTTATTTGAATGAAAGTGTTTTTTTTAAATATTCAACAGAGAGATTTCAAAGTGCTTCAAATAGGTATATTGATATAGGTAAACCTTCAATTGGGGGAGTGTTAATGTGTTTGCTTAAAACTTGTTTTAAAAAAGTAATCTCCTAAATATTGACATTGAAACAAATTATTCTTACGATGGCATGTTATTATCATGTTAGGTGAGTAATTTGGAATGGTAGTTTTGTCAGTTTTGTTAAAATATTGAATATATAAGATTTTTGTTTGTATATTCAGAGGACTTAAACAGGTCATAGATCCATCATGTATGTAACTTGGTTGTAAAGTTTCCTATGAGCTGATGTTAAATTGGGTTTTAGACATAAATCCATATCTTAAATGTTGTACATAAGTTTGTATGTGAAACTCAAGATTTTTTCTAGAATTTATAATAGGTAGCAAGTCTGAAGTTTGAAAAATATTTTATTGACTGCTATGTAAATCTATCAGGGGCCTTTTAAATGGCTGAGTGGTGAAGGTCAAAGTAGATTGAATACCACTCAAGACTTTGTATTCTTTAATGTAAGAAAATAAAAACGCCAGAAATAGGTTCTGTCATGTTGTAGAACCTGAAAGGTCATGACCTTAAACCTGTTTCTGGCAACTGTAACTTATATAATATGAGTAAAAAAGAATGTAAATGCATCATTTTAAACATACATAGTGAAAGATACAAGAAATTGAAAGTTAGGGAGATTATCTGTAAAGTATAAAACCTCAAACCTTTTAAATGCTAGTGAAAATATTGAATTACTTATGCCACTAGCAGAGTTGGTTCAGTATTAAGCACATATGTTTTAGTCTGACTAGGCTTTATATGATTAAGTGAGTTTGGTACTGAAACTCCTTACACTGCTTATGCACTGTTCTTATGGCAGGGGTGTACATGTGTCATTGACTCTAAACCACTCAAAAACCCTCACAGTTGTGGGTTCTGACAGGGACTTTGAATTTGATCATCTGATCAGCATGATAAGACTGTTCAAGACGGTTCACCGACTTAATGTTATTTCATAAAAAAATCTGAATTATGTTCATTTTCTGTATTTGAAAGGATTGTCAATATGGTAAGCATTTTTGTTTTGCAGGCAGCTGACTGTCGAAGGGTGAAAGGAGAAAAACCTACGTTAGATAGAGGAGAGTTTGTACAATTTTACACTGTACTTACCGAGAGACCGGAAGTCGAGGAGTTATACGTAAAGTGAGTTATCAAGTACTAGTTTACTCAGTATATACTGCAAAATCATTATTATTCATGGCCATGGGGAACTAATTTTCGCGGTTTTCATGGAAAGGTCAATTCACGATTTTAAAATGCTACAAAATTTCATTTTATCTACTGTAAGATTATTTTGCATCACATTATTTACATTTTACCTGTTGGAAAAACAAGCAGTCCACAAATTTTAGTTCTTTGGAGAGACATTTGGAGACAAAAGTTTTGGTAGTTGTTGAGAAGTTGTTGCTTTAGAGAGATTAATTAATTGTGAAGTTCTACAATTTATTGTTAGTTCTAAATTGGGAATAATTAAAAATGTTGTAAAGAGGTAATTTCTCTAGGTTCAGGTTGTACAGTATTTTACATATGTTGCGGTTGTACTGTACATTACATTTTTTACAGTTGTACAGTACATTACATTTTTTGAAGTTGTACTGTACATTACATTTTTTGAAGTTGTACTGTACATTACATTTTTTGAAGTTGTACAGTACATTACATTTTTTGAAGTTGTACTGTATATTACATTTTTTGAGGTTGAACTGTACATTACATTTGTTGAAGTTGTACTGTACATTACATTTTTAGCTCACCTTGCACAAGGTGCAGGTGAGCTTTTAGGATGGCCAACCAAATGGCGTCTGTCGTCCGTCGTCCGTCCACATTTTAAATATTCTAAGGACATCTTCTAGGATACCGCAAGGCCAATGTTAATGAAACTTGGCAGGAATACATTTTGTATGAAGCTCTATCAAGATTGTTCAAAGAATTCCATTTCATGCAGAACTCTGGTTGCCATGGCAACCGAAAGAAAAATCTTTAAATATCTTCTTTTAAAGAACCGTAAGAGCTAGAGCTTAGATATTTGGCATGAAACATCTTCTAATGAGTGTCTACCAAGTTTGTTCAAATAAAAGCCCTAGGGTCAAAATTGGCCCGGCCCCAGGGGGTCTTGATTTTCCCTATATGCATATAGTAAAAACTTAAAAAATCTTCTTTTAAAGAACCCAAAGAGCTAGAGCTAAGATATTTGGCATGAAACATCTTCTAGTGAGTGTCTACCAAGTTTGTTCAAATAAAAGCCCTGGGGTCAAAATTAGCCCCAGCCCGGGGGGTCATTGATTTTCCCTATATGCATATAGTAAAAACTTAAAAAATCTTCTTTTAAAGAACTGTAAAAGCTAGAGCTTAGATATTAAGCATGAAACATCTTCTAGTGAATGTCTACCAAGTTTGTTCAAATAAAAGCCCTGGGGTCAAAATTGGCCCCGCCCCAGGGGGTCATTGATTTTCCCTATTTGCATATAGTAAAAACTTAAAAAATCTTCTTTTAAAGAACCCAAAGAGCTAGAGCTAAGATATTTAGCATGAAACATCTTCTACTGAGTGTCTACCAAGTTTGTTCAAATAAAAGCCCTGAGGTCAAAATTGGCCCTGCCCCAGGGAGTCATAGATTTTCCCTATATGCATATAGTAAAAACTTAAAAAATCTTCTTTTAAAGAACCCAAAGAGCTAGAGCTAAGATATTTGACATGAAATATCTTCTAGTGAGTGTCTACCAAGTTTGTTCAAATAAAAGCCCTGGGGTCAAAATTGGCCCCGCCCCGGGGGGTCATTGATTTTCCCTATATGCATATAGTAAAAACTTAAAAAATCTTCTTTTAAAGAACCGTAAGAGCTAGAGCTTAGATATTTGACATGAACATCTTCTAGTGAATGTCTACCAAGTTTGTTCAAATAAAAGCCCTGGGGTCAAAATTGACCCCGTCCCAGGGGGTCATAGATTTTCCCTATATGCATATAGTAAAAACTTAAAAAATCTTCTTTTAAAGAACCCAAAGAGCTAGAGCTAAGATATTTAGCATGAAACATGTTCTAATGGGTGTCTACCAAGTATGTTCAAATAAAAGCCCTGGGGTAAAAACTGGCCCGCCCCGGGGGTCATTGATTTTCCTTATATGTGTATAGCAAAAACTTAAAAATGTTCTTTGAAAAAACCCAAATAGCTTGAGTTTAGATATTATACATGAAACATTTTTAAGTAAATATCTACAAAGTTTGTTCAAATAAAAGCCCGGGGGTCAAAACTGGCCCTGCCCCAGGGGTGTCATTGTTTTTAACTGTATGTGTATAGTAAAAACTTAAAAAATCTTCTTTTAAAAAACCCAATGAGCTAGAACTTAGATGTTTAGGGGGGGGGGGGGCTATATACAGGTGAGCGACCTCAGGGCCATCATGGCCCTCTTGTTTGAAGTTGTACTGTACATTACATTTGTTGAAGTTGTACTGTACATTACATTTGTTGAGGTTGTACTGTACATTACATTTGTTGAGGTTGTACTGTACATTACATTTGTTGAGGTTGTACTGTACATTACAATCACTTATATTAATTGTGATAATCCTACAAATTTAGATTTTCTATGATAACATCTCATATTCCCTGAGTCTGTATTCTAATTAAATATGCCATTAGAAATAAAGGACAGTTATTACTAAAGTCAGCAGTTGAAAAAGTATCTGTTTTTCATGTTGAACATGGTTCTCTTTGATTCTTAATTATTTTAATCAAGTATTCTAGCGTATTCATCAGAATAATGGGTATTTGTTGAAATAGTAACAGATATTTTGATGCGATAAGAATATATCAAGTTTATATATGGTAATATACAATTATTATGCAAATATCGTAGATTTTTTCATCTCTTTAACAGCATTTTTCATCCCTTTAACAGCATGAAATTTGATAAAAGTTGACTGATATTTTAATCTCATTTTTTTGCATTGTTTATTATCAAGATAACGTAGTATCCTTTCGTCTGACTGTAAGATTTTGGTTGTCAGCGTTATAAATACTCAGAAGTTTTTGTTTTGTTTTTTTTGTCAATCAAGTCGGCTTAAAACAAAAAAGTGTGTTCCGTGTTAAGGAATAAATCAAGCACATCTCCTGTTTTTGTTTCAATACAAAACATCCCAGATGTTTCAACATGAATATTTATTGTATAATATTCATGTCAATCTGTAATAACGAAAATAATATAAGAATTATGATGCATGTACATAATAATGGAAAAGTATATGTAATACAATGTAATATAAAGTTATTTAATTGCCATCAAGTTAACAAATATATTTCTGTATATGTACTTGAGAAGATTTTTTTATTGGAAATTTTTAATTCCAAAATATTTTTGCTAAGAATCATCAAGATATTGATTCTGCATTTTAAGATGTAGTTATATCAAATTATTTTTATAACTTTAAATATAGTTACAATTTCTACATGCCAGAGAATTGATACAATTTTGAATACAGTTGCAAATTCTAGATGCCAGTAATTTGCAGAACCTTGAATTCTGTTACAAATTCTACGCAGAATCTGAAATACAGTAACAAATTTTTCATGCAAGTAAAAATACAGTTATAAATTCTACATACTTGTTGCTTTCAGAAATTTATGGTACAATTACAAATTATAGAATTGCCATTTATACTAATATACTTGAGTCACATAGGTTTTACAGTTAACAGTGTAGAAGAGAACAGTTAAATTCATTATCAGCTATAGTCTTTTACATTTGTATTTGATACAACAAAGCTCAACAGAATATAGAATGTCTTGATGTCTTGCCATAAAATTGAATTAACTTTCTGATTTCAATCTTTACTCCCTCTTACCATTGTACCATTGAAATTGTAACTTTATACTGTCACTGCTGTTAAACAATAGCATCTTGGAAACATATGGTCTGATACAAAGGCATTGAGTGTTATGTATACTAAATAAGCTACAAATATAACATATAGCTAAATCTTCTCTACTAGCTATAAAGCTGAATTAATTAGGCCATGATTAAATTTGTGTATGTGTTGGGAGGGGAGGGGGTAGGCAGAGGGTGGGGGGGATGGGGTAAATTGCATGGTGTACATGATGTTGCTAAAGAGGTTATACTGGATTATATTATGAAATTAATAGCATTTAATAGTTAAAAACCTGTAGAGTCTTAGAATTATATAGAACAAAAGATAGATATTGCATAATAATAACTTTATTTTTTTTTGTAATACAGTATAGGAAACATATTGCATGTGATAATTCTTTGTTGCTCAATAGGCTCAAAAAAAATTTTTTTTGTATAGATTTCTGACATATTTTTTTCCATAACTGACGAAGGGTTTACGAAAACCATCGTATTGATTGGAAAAAAAGTACTAGGAAAGCTTCATTTATCATGGTTATCCCAAAGGGGAATATTGCTATTGTATTTACACTGTGTATTACAATAGAATGATATGTAAACAGTCAGTACAAACATGTTAACCATTCATATATTGCTGTCATATTTGATGTCTTCTCGAAAATTAATTGACGTACTTAATGAATACATGGTTTATTGGTAACATTGTGATACTGTGTTGATAAGGAGACCAGTACAGCGATGACGAAAAAATTCCCAGGAGTGATGCTTACTTGTTAACATCAGCTTATTCTGTGACAATGCAATCGGTTTTATAGAGTAAATGGTGTGAATTAATGACATATTTGAGCTGGTGTTTTTTTTTATGAATCCAAATGGGACAAAGTCATTGACTTTGAATCTCTTACCCTTTATTTCTGTTAGCTTAAATGCACTGAGTTATCATGGCATCTGGTTGTCCAGTTATCCACAGTTATCCAGTTAGTTTGTCTGTAGTTGCAAACTTTGCCTTGAAATAATGAATAGAGGAATCTCCATCAGAAAGAGCAATGTAATATATATGTGCCTTTAAATGACACCAAAGTATGCATGATGTTATTAGAGTTATGTCCCTTCCATGATGTTATTAAGCATGAAACATTAGTAGTTAAGAATAAACTAGACTTAACTTGATAACCATTCTGTAACATAGTATCCAAGTCCACATTGGTGCCGTGACCAGGATTTTAAATGGAAAGTCAAATGACCTTGACTGTGTCTGTGTGACAAACAAACTACAAAGGGGCATATAAAATGTACTTCAAGCAAAAATAAAAGCTACATATATACATTAAATTTTGTATTCTATATACTGTACAGTAACTATAAAAAATTGAATGTTCAAAAATTTGTTCTTTAAAGAAAATGCTAGTTTTTATTCTAATATGAATATTGTCCAATCTTAGAATTTTCTTTTTATGCCACCGCAGCATCTGCGATGCGGTGGCATATAGCGATTCACCTGTGTGTGTGTTTGTTTGTGTGTGTGTGTGTGTGTGTGTGTGTGTGTTATATAGATTATATAGTGAACTTAAAAAATCTTCTTGTGAAAAACCACTAGTCCAATTTCAACCAAACTTGGCAGGATTGATCCTTGGGTGAAGGCCTTCCAAAGTTGTTCAAAGAATTTCATTCCATGCAGAATTCTGGTTGCCATGGCAACCAAAAGGAATTATAAGAATAAATTTAAAAAATCTTCTTGTAAAGACCCAAAAGGCCTAGAGCTTAGATATTTTGCATAAGGCATTGTCTGGTAGACCTCTACCAAGATTGTTCAAATTATAGCCCTGGGGTCCAAATCGGCCCCGCCCCGGGGGTCATTGATTTTCACTATATGTACATATAGTAAAAACTTAAAATACCTTCTTGTCTGAAGGTACCAGGCTTAGAGGTTTGATATTTGGTATGTGTTATTATCTATAGGTACTCAACCAAAGTTGTTCAAATTTTGCCTCTAGTGTCAAAATTAGCCCTGCCCCGGGGGGTCATAGGTTTTCCTCATATGTATATAGTAAAAACTTTAAAAAAATTTCTTCTCGAAATTGAAAAATGCTAGAGGTTAGATATTTTGATGAAACATTGTGTAGTGAACCTCTACCAAGATTTTCAAATTATAGCCCTGAGTCAAAATTGGCCCGCCCCAGGGGTCATTGATTTTCACTATGTACATATAGAAAAAAAATCTTATTGTCTGAAGGTACAAGGCTTAGAGCTTTGATATTTGGTATATGATATCATCTATAGGTACTCTACCAAAGTTGTTCAAATTTTGCCTCTAGTGTCAAAACTAGCCTTGCCCCGGGGTCATAGGTTTTCTTTACATGTATATAGTAAAAACTTTAAAAAATCACCTTCTCGAATTGACAAAGGCTAGAGGTGAGACATTTTGCAGTAAACATTGTGTAGTGAAACTTTAGCAAGATTATTCAAATTAAAGCCCTTGTGTCAAAACAAAAAAAAATTGTTCCTACATTACTATTTTAGTGTTGTATTTATGCGGTGGCATAGCATTTTTTACAAATGCAATCTTGTTTTTAATTAGCATGACTAATAATGTGTTTGATTGTTTGTTTTGTTTGTTTTAGGTTTTACGTCACATCGACACAGTATAGGTCATATCGCGACGTTCCAGCTTTACTGGTGGAGGAAGACCTCAGGTGCCCTTCCGTGCATTATTTCAGGCACGAACGGGCACCTGAGTAGAACCACCGACGTTCCGTAAGCTAGCTGGATAGCTTCCTCACATAAAAGAATCCAAAGTCCCTGTTGGGATTCGAACCCACAGCGGTGAGGGGCAAGTGGTTTGAAGTAAACGACCTTAACCACTCGGCCACGGACGCCCCCTAATGTGTTTGAAATTGGCCAATCATTTAAGGATATATATAATGTTATGGAAGTCATACTGTGAAATTGACGTGAAAACACTTTGATAGCATTGTTTCATTCTGATCTATTGGTTTCTATCAACTTTATTATTGTTTGTTGTCATGTTGTTATATTGTTCAAACATGAGATCATACAGTATTTGATCTTGATCAATTTATGATTTTTATGTCTAATTGACATCACTAATGGGAGTAAATATTGATATAGAAATAAATATTAATATTCCACATGATACATTATGAACTTGTGTAAAAGACCTTTTATAAACTGGAAAAGTATGCATGTTATTTGCTTTTATACAGATTCATTCTCACTTTTAACTTTGAAAGGAATCTGTTCACACTTGATTTAAAAAAGAAACATTAATTTCACACTCTATCTTACAAGGATTCATTCACACTTTTCATTTTAAAGCAATACATTCAATCTCACTTTCATATATGTTCACACTTTTTAGTTTGTTTAACATTCAAACTTATTTTATGTTGGATATGTTACCAATAAATGTTAAAGGATATATGTTCACACTATTGTCACAAGTAATAACATAAATAAAATTGATAGAATATTGAATGACTTTATTTCAGGTATGCTAAAGATGTTGGATACATGACATCCTCAGACTTACAGATGTTCCTCACTCAAGACCAGAAGGTATTTGATCCTTTACTTGGTGATTATTCTCTGTAATAGACTATTTTACCACTAATAGACTATTTTACCACTATGAACATGGAACTTCTTAAACCAATGCTAAGGCGAAGGGGGTGGTGTATTGGGCATTGTAGCTTTGCACTTTTTAGAGTACTATCCTTGAACATGAATTTTGCTATTTTGGAACTATTATTAATTTTGTTAAATTTTAGCATTGTCTACCAAAATGTAAATAATATACCTGGTACTTAAATGAAGCAGCTAATAGTATCACGTTTGGTCAGCCTTGAATCGAACCAGAGCAAACATTGGATTACTAATCTGAGAGGGCTTTTGTAGCACACAGATCTATATTACAAATTATAGGCCAAATATGTTATGAACTCATATTTAAAAAAGTTCACTGTTTTCTCTAGCTTGAACAATGGAAACTTTCAGTTAAATTTGCATCAGACCCTTGATTTAAAGAAATATAGGGGTTTGATGGTATATAATGGGACAATTAAACTTACCTGCAAGCAAAGGCGATTTTTGATAACTATTTTGTTGACTGCAAACTCCTTTGGGGATCACACTTATAATATAAGTAGTATTCTTTTTAAGTATAGACATGTATATTATTAGTCATTAGAATTTTGTATTTACCACTAATTTTAATTTGTTACACAAGCAATTCATGGGCGTAACTTTGTGTTTGCCGAATTTTTTTTCCATATGGTTGTGAATGGGTTTTATTTATTTTCAGGAGACTGATGTAACTATAGAGAGATGTAAGGAGATTATTGTAGTGTATGAACCTCAACCGGAAATGAAAAAAGCGGAGAAAATGAGTCTCATTGGTGAGTTCAGTTAACCCTTAACTTGCTTAAAGTGGCCTTCAGCTTTTATTTCTGTTGGAAAAACAGTTGAGCCGTGTCACGACAAAACCAACATAGTGGGTTTGCGACCAGCATGGATTCAGACCAGCCTGCGCCTCTGCGCAGTCTGATCAGGATCCATGCTGTTTGCTATCAGTTTCTCTACTTATAAAGTTTGTAAGCGAACAGCATGGATCCTGATCAGACTGCGCGGATGCGCAGGCTGGTCTGGATCCATGCTGGGCGCAAACGCATTACGTTGGTTTTGTCATGATGCGGCTCAATTCTGTTCTGTTTATTCTGTTTCAAACTAAGTATTTCAGTAGTATTACCAAGGAAATGTGCATCACATCACTGTTAAGTCTTCTTAAAAATAGTGCCCTGTAACCTATGTATATAAAATGATTTATCTTACAATAACATATTTAACCTTCAGAAAACCTAAACGCCACTTTTCAGGAACCAGTTTCCGGACAATACCAGTTTCCGGACAAGTATTATAACGGCTTAATTTTGGCTTTATCTATTATATGTCATGAAGATGCTTAGTTTGATTGTTTGAGAAAATAAACTTCCTTTCAAAATGATACATCATTAAAATTTCGTGAGAATATCTTACCTGTGTTTTAAAAACAGCCTTAAATCCATTTAGGGCATGTAATTTGTTCTGGGCATGCGCAATATTTTGTTTATTTCGAGATATAATTTGGGGTAGCAATTAATGTACAATGTACTTCATTCGAAGTTCATT
Organism: Ruditapes philippinarum; assembly: GCF_026571515.1. Taxonomy (NCBI): domain Eukaryota; kingdom Metazoa; phylum Mollusca; class Bivalvia; order Venerida; family Veneridae; genus Ruditapes; species Ruditapes philippinarum. The sequence goes on from NW_026858549.1 coordinate 211,679, forward strand.
GGGTGTAACCCCCAGAGCTAAATCTGTAACGTATCGGAAAACGGTGTTTAGCTAGGTTTACTCCACTTTCCCACTTCGTTGCTGTCGTACACACAAAAATATCCGTTTCACTTTTCAGTCATCCCGAGACCCATCACGTGATCGATATTTTTCTATCATAATCATTTTTCGGTAAATCAGCTTAATTATATAAGAAAGCTAATATGTGAGAAGAAATTTTTTGTTATATTAGAATAATTATCAGTTAAAGACATATATGAATAGCAGCTTAATATATGTCCGGAAACTGGTTCTGCAAGAGTGAACAATTTACACTTTTGATGACCTAATTTAACCCTTCAGTTTGTACATTGCTTACGTCACCAGGCAGTATTAATTGTGTTATCGGATGTAGTTAGAGCTAAGGTTTTTGGTATGTTCGTTTTATTAATGCATGTTTATTATTAAAAAATAGACAATTAAAAAAACTCCAATTCTGTCCGGAAACTGGTTCCTGCCCAGTAAACCAAAGCAACCATGAGTTTAGGGCCATTTATTGGTCAGCCTACACATTCGTGCAGTATGACCTGGCTCTATAATGTTGGCAGCTCAATTTTGGTATATTTATGATATAATTAAATTGCCATCCAGTATCCAAAATAAATATGATTATATGTTATGTGTGTATGTCTTAATAATTAAATCGTCACTAGGTGTTACAGAATAAATATTATTGAAAGTTATGTGGCATATAATGTTAAAATATAAGTGAACATTATAACACCTATAGTGTGTATGTATATTTCAGGTTTCCGGTGTTTCCTGGTGTCACAACAACAACATTTGTTTAACCGAAGTCACCGGCGTGTGTATCAAGATATGACGCAACCCATGACAAACTATTTCATGAATTCATCTCATAACACGTATGTGCCTTTAATGTTTATAACACATATGTGCCTTTAAATATCTGTAATGCATAATATTTGCCTGAAATACTCTTATTTCCCATACTATTTATAACACATATGTGTCATAACTATTTATTACACATATGTGCCATAACTATTTATTACACTACATACCATAATTATTTATTACACACATAGGCCATAATAATTTATTACACGTATGTGTTTTTATATATTTGTAAGACATAACTATAGGTTCATTTTATTTTTGTATGTGCCTTTTATAAGCATAATGCATATGTAATGCATATGTAATCATGTTACACATATGAAAGTAATGTTCTTTACAACAATACAATGACCTATTATGTCAGGCCCTGATTGGCCATATTAAGTAAATAGATAGCTGTGCTACTGACCACCCAATTCTTTGACAAAACAGATGATTTTTATAAAATTAAAATATTTCTATATGCTAAATTTTGACAATTGCATTGTGTTGACTGCGTATGCATTTCCTTTCTATGCAAGGATAATAGCATATAGAATGGTGGCATTGTGATTTAGATGGCTTCTTTTCAACCCAGATATCAAGGGTTTGAGTCCTACTCTGGTCACCAGTACTGTCACAACCAGTACTGGTTAGTTCCAGGAAGTTGCCACAAGCGTGGTCCAAATGAGGGACACATTTTCTTCTAGATCAAGCTTAAGTGAATAATGTTGAAATCAAGTTTAAGTATTGATCATAATTGCCACAAGTGATTGTATTAAAAGCTTATATGTTGATAAAGAATCTGATAATTAAGATGAATATTTTAACTAAGAAACAAAATTAAATATGGAAAGGACAATGTGTTTTGATGTATTTGTCAGAATCGTATTTGTAATTTGTCATAAAATTTGTCTTGACCTGTATTTGATTTTTCTCAGATATTTAGTAGCAACATATAAATATTATTTTATGCAGATATTTAGCAGAAGATCAACTTAAGGGACCAAGTAGAGTTGAGTGTTACATATCAGCACTGAAAAGAGGATGCAGATGTGTAGAGTGTAAGTTGAATATTTACAGATGTTAATATTTTACCTGCTGAACTTGTGTAATGTTGTTGCCCAGCTTTGAATCTGGAACGGTCCATTTGAAGTTAAAAGGGATTTCAGTATCACAATACAAAAACTCAGCTTTTAACAATGTAAAATGTGGTCAGACTGCATGGTTCCCTGGCTCTATACAGGTGGCAAAGGTGGATCACTTTGGGTTCAAGCAGGTTCAAAAAGGGTGTTGATTTTCAGTACAAGCTAAGTACAATATAAATCCAGGCCACCTTGCATCATCTATGCTGTCTGGCAACACACATCTTTTGACTTATTTGCGTATGTCCATATCAACATTTTGTTGTCAAAACTTCTCGGATGGACTTTAGACAGTTCGAGTTCAAGAAAGGACAAACTTGTTGCACAATTAAAGCGGGGTTGGATAAAAAAGATAACACTGATTAAGATGTGAGATGTTAACTTTTGATCATTGCCTTTAATTACAAAGTCACTGCTGATTTTGCGAGTTCAGTACTATTTTATGCAGTAATATTGTTTAAAGACATTCTGTCTTAAACCATTTAAGCTTTGGCTGCTAATGCTCAATTGAAATTAATGGTGAATATTGGAATGGAACAGGTTGGAAAAGAACTGAATGAAGAAAATTAAATTGAAATAGCTGCTAGTATTTGGCTAACTACGAAATTCCTTTTAAAAATTGCCATTTGTTTTTATGCCAGTACGTAGATCATAGCTATTAGTCAGCCCTCACAATCCTACAGTGTATAAACACTTTTTACCTTTGGTTTTTTCATATTTTGTGTATAAACAATTATAGATGAAACAATTAAGTCATAATACAAATCAGGACAAGTTATTTACAAGTTCAGAAGTCAATCTATTAACACATTAACAGTACCTGCATTGCCTCAGTCTCAATATATATTCATTTTATATTTTCAGTGGATTGTTGGGATGGAAATGATGGGGAACCAGTCATTTACCATGGTTATACATTAACATCAAAAATTTTATTCCTAGATGTCATCAAAGCTGTAAAAGACTATGCATTTGTCACTTCACCGTAAGTAAATCCCTAGTTTCAATAGTAACTTAATATTATTTTGAAACCCCCGTGTTATAAATGTATTTGATAACAACATGTTCATTAATTGATGAGATAGTACAGTGTATATATAAACTCAACAATATCGCTAATAATGATATACCGCTTATAATGATACTGTTGCCATGGTCTCCATTTGTTTTCAATTTGATTGTCTCACGGATATAATGATATCCGGATATAAAGATATAAATTTGGGGGTCCCCTGAATATCATTATAAGCAGAGTTTACTGTATTAACATTTAGCCTGCTGTTGGCATCATATTTTACCCATGAGACAATTGCCAACTATTAGATCAGCCACGACTTCCATAAAAAAACACAAGTTGTTTTGTCCAAGATGAAAGTTGTCTCAAATTCATGTACTCAAAATGCCAAGGTCCTGATTGGGTTGGCTAAATGGTTATGTTTGCTGGGAACAGTCACTGGCTTTGAATCGCATGCCCAACATTGCTGCATATCTGAATTTTGGAATCTTACATGTGAAGAAGCTATCCAGCCATCTATAATCTAACCTCATTATATTGTTACCTTCAGATATTCTATAACATATTCCATTTATCTTCTTTTATGAGACTGGGGTTAAGTAATCTAGTGTAAGAGCACCAGCCGTTAATGTTAGGTGACCAGTTTGAGATCTAGCAGTGTCATACCAAAAACCATTATTAAAATGGATCAAGTGGGTTCCTGGGCATAAAGTTTTAGGACTTGTCAGATGGTTTCCAAGCAAACATACATAAGTTGGATATCTGTTTTGATGCCTGGGCAGGCTAATACCAAAAGACCATTTTTTAACTGGATTCCTGTTTTGACCCGAGTATTTATGGGATAGTTCTAGGACTGATGCTGTAGTTTCAATATGACTGGATGAACAATCATGTTATTGTAACTGCATAATGTTACTTCAGTGTAACAACACTATAAAGTTAATCCTTTCACTGCTGAAACCAAAAATACCTAACCTTTGCCACTTCGTCTTATCAGTCTTACCAACTTGAAATTCTTATCTTCATATCCCCAAAATGTTAATGGACAATTCCAAATGGAAGCTTAACATAATTTGTCCAAGAAATTAATTTTTCAAGAAAATTTATGGCTACCACTTGCATTGTAGTTACTGTCAGCTGTATAACTGAAACATTATCAAGGAAGATTTCTAAATCAAGCACATGCGTATCTTATTATGTTAACCAAAATTTTTGAGAGACATATTGTTTTTGCCTTCGTCGTCTGTCTATCCCGCCAGAACTAAAAATAGAAAAATCTTGTCCGGCCTTCAAAGGTCAAACTACTAGTGGGATTTCAACCAAACCTTACAGGAGTGATCAGTACCATCTCTAGTTGTGCACAATACCAGCTTTTTCCGCTTTTCTGCACAAAATGGCCATCAGAGCCAAAAATCTTTTCTGGCTTTCACAGGTCAAGCTACTGGTGGAATTTCAATGAAACTTCACATGAGTGACATAGTTTTGGGAGACATATGTTTTTGTGACAAAAACCCTTCTTATACTTTCAGATATCCCGTTACATTGTCTATAGAAAATCATTGCTCCATTGAACAGCAAAATAAGATGGCAGAGTTCATGGTTGAAGTGTTTGGAGGTAAATGAAATACATTTTTCTTCCTTCTCAAGAAAAAAAAGATAAAAAAAAAATGATTATAAAGCTAAAAAGATCATAGAAGAGAAGAAAGAAGGTGTTGTCACTTGTGTTTTGGGTTGAATCTTAATAGAGACAAAGTATGATTTTTTCATAACATTTATGACATCTGGAGTTTATATGTGTAGCACTTACATCAGTGTGAGCCACATTGGTTTATTACAAACATTATGTATTACTCTGGGAGTCAAACTTGGCACCCACTCTAAGGATTTCTTGTTACAAAAAGTAAAATGCTAGAACAAGCCACACATCTTCAACTACAAAGCTGGAAGGTAAGCTCTCTGGTGTGTGAACTTGTATACTTGCCTTTAACATTTATTTATACTTTTGGATAAAATATATTGTGACCTTAGGGTATTTGTGTTATATAGATTTTTGTGGGAATAAGTTTTTATAACTTATCAACTTAACTGTAACAAAACTGTAACACTTGGAGCTTGTCAGCTTTGGCATGTAGCAAAAATTGTAGGACTGTAGGACCTCAATAAGAAAGGTTACATAAATCATGGCCCTTGAAGGACCTCTATTACAAAAGTTATGTAAATCATGGCCCTTGAAGGACCTCTATAACAAAAGTTATGTAAATCATGGCCCTCAGAGTCAAAAATTGCCAAACCGTGGGAGACTGAGTTTTATAGAGGTCCTCTGAAAGCTAATAATTTGATATGCAGAATTGTCTAATGGTGGTTCTCTACAGAAGATTAACATTTAGTCATAAGTCTAGAGTCAAGAATCACCTAACCATTTGAAATTTTTATGCCCCCACAGAGTGGGAGCATATAGCGTTGCACTTGTCCGTCCGACCGTCCCGAAATCTTGTGAACACAACTCCTCTTAAACCGGATGGCAGATTTTGCTTAAACTTCCAGGGATGAACAACCTTAATGTGTAGATGGCAGTAAAGGAAGGAATTTTTGCTGCGACCAAATTTAACAGAATTATGGCCTTTGTTGATTTTTTCACTATATACTATGTAGAAATTTTGTGAATGCAACTCCTCTTTAACCAGATGGCAGATTTTGCTTAAACTTCCAGGGATGAACAACCTTAATGTGTAGATGGTAGTAAAGGGAGGAATTTTTGCTGCGACAAAATTTAACAGAATTATGGCCCTTTGTTGATTTTTTCACTATATACTATGTAGAAATTTTGTGAATGCAACTCCTCTTTAACCGGATGGCAGATTTTGCTTAAACTTCAAGGGATGAACAACCTTAATGTGTAGATGGTAGTAAAGGAAGGAATTTTTGCTGCGACCAAATTTAACAGAATTATGGCCCTTTGTTGATTTTTTCCCTATATACTATGTAGAAATTTTGTGAAAGCAACTCCTCTTAAACCGGATGGCAGATTTTGCTTAAACTTCCAGGGATGAACAACCTTAATGTGTAGATGGTAGTAAAGGAGAGATTTTGCTGCGACCAAATTTAACAGAATTATGGCCCTTTGTTGATTTTTAGTTTTCAACTTGTGGCACATGTAGTCCAAAAAATATTTGACCTACAGTCATAAGATTGACAGAGCAATGGCGTGTGGGGGCATCCGTGTCCTATGGACACATTTCTAGTTTTTACCTATTTTTCCATTTCTCATTTAAGCATTATTGGCCTTCTGGAACCTAGGTATTTTTATTTAGAGAAGCAAACTCCTTATTCGAGTCATAGATTAATTTTAGAGATGTTTATTTTCAGACATGTTACATTATTATGACAGCTTGCCAGAAGTCGCACCATCCCCTCATGAATTGAAAAACAAAATTCTTGTCAAGGTGAGATTCTTTTTTTTTCAATTTCTGTGTCTGTAATTTTAGGGGGAATTTTTTTTACAATGATAAGTGCCATACATAATGCCATGTTTGTGTCATCTTTTAATACAGGTATTTGTATCTTTGTATTTGAAATCATCAAAATTAAGTCAGGATGGAATAAGAAATTGGCATTTCTTTAATAGTGATCTTGCTACGTAACTTATAAATGTTTAATTTGAATACTGCTTATTTTATCAATCCAAAATTGAGATAAATATCATAAAAAATTTCTTTAATATGTTACATTAAGATAAGACCTAATAGAGGGTGGTCCATGGCTGTTTGGCTGAGGTATTTGACTTCAAAACACTTGTCCCTCAAAGCTTTGGATTGGATCTCCAACAGGGACTTTGGATTCTGTAATGTAAGGAAGCTATCCAGCCTGCTTATAGCTGGTTCTACTCAGGTGCATGAAGTAAAGCACATAGGGGAAGCTGAGGTTTCCTCCACCAGTAAAGCTTGAAAGTTACCATATGACCTTTACAATGTTGGGCATTGTATAACCCTACCAAAAAATAAAAAAATATTGTCAGACTTCATAGATAGTAAAGGCAAGTTATTGGTCCCACCATACTTGCTTATGTATGCTAATAAAATATTACTTCTCATTCCTTTAATTCTATCTCTACCATGTAGGGTAAGAAATTGAAAATAACTGCTGAACAGCCTGATGCAGATGAGGAGGTTACTGATGAAGACGAATCTGCAGACGCAAATGACAATGTTCAGCAACAGAAAAAGAAAGAGAAAAAACTCAAACTTAGTAAAAAATTGTCACAGATTGTAGGAATGACGAGTGTTCATTTTACCAATACCCAGGAGATACCCTCAGGTGAATAAATATATTGAAATTATATCTATGTTGGTCTGTACTTGTATATGACTGTAGTGATATTTGACTGTATATATAATGTTATTAGATTATATGCGATTTTATAATACTGCACGTTTGTAACATCACTTTTCAATGGATAAGCGTGATGTTTAAATAGTTTTATATACACAGCTGCTGTCAGTATATGAATTAATCTCACTTTTGTCCCTTAAAAAGTAAATTTGCTATATTACAAAACTGTTATAAATATTCCTGTCAGGTTAATGGCCGTATATAAACTGTTGCGACTGAGGTTATATTTCCAAACAACCATTTATATATGGCCATATAACATGTCAAAATTCTTTATAACTAATAATTTACAATAAAGGTTTTAAAGTTATATAACTATATGTTATTATAGAGGATATTTGTTTGTTTAGCATGTAAGGTCAAAATGTATTTCACAGAGTGACACCACAAACACCACATGTAATATATTCATGTTATGAGGTCATTTAAGAATAGCAAAAATAATAAAGGTGATAATGGACATCCCTGCCTGACACCAAATGAACTTTCAAAACTTTCTGTTAGTCCAGATGGGAATTTAACTCTTGCTTTTATGTCATGATATAAAGATTTTATCATTTTTAAAAACTTTGAACTATCATCATCAGGTTATTATATTGTTTTTATATGATTAATAGGGAAAGGTAAATTCACTGTGGTGTCTCTGGTAGAGAAGAAGATCAGTAAATTATTGGACAGCGAGATTGATGCTGTAAGTCGTTACACGAGGTCAGTGTTAATACGAACTTACCCTGACGGTACAAGAACAAACTCCAGCAATTATAATCCTGTACCAATGTGGTGTGGAGGATGCCAAGTTGGTATGTATTACACAATAACCCCCTGTATTAGAATAATGAACTTGTCCAGCTTTATATCTAGATTTGTCCATGATTATTTTAAAGGATTTCGGTATCAAAATTATGAAAAATCTAAAATTAATCAGTCAAACAGTACAAAGTTTTGTCAGACTTGGAATATGTACAGGTTTGTTTAACTACAAACTGCTGTAATGTTATCTCTGCCATTATTCAAAAAGAGTAAGTTGTTAGTTAGATATGGTAATAATTATTCATTGTTAGTTAGATATGGTAATAATTATTCAAAAATCATGTAGAACTGTAAGGAAATGTCGTGATCTGTTTTGAATCTTTTAAAGAACTCTTCGGGGAACTAAGAACTCTTTGGTTAAAGTCTGATAGGGGCATTGGGTTACTGAAATGTTTTACTTTGTATTAACTTGTTTTAAAAATGTGTTTCTCTTTTTAGATATTCTTTTTTAAATATTCCCCAATTATTAACATTGATTTGCATACTGTTATCCAGATCAATCTCTATATTACCAATATTCTAAAATTTGGCTTTCAACTTACGGCATTATTTTAGACACCAAGATAGAAGTAATGTTATGACAGCAAATTAAGATTTAAAAAAAGGATGTGTGCTAAAATATATCTTATGATTGAAGGATTCATAAAAATGTTTATATGTATTAACTTTTCGCTTAATTCTAGTGGCCTTGAACTTCCAAACTGGTGGCGAGGAGATGCAGTTGCTACATGGCCGGTTCCTTGACAATGGCAACAGTGGTTATGTGTTGAAACCTCCGTGTCTACAGTCAGGTAGGTTACACTGTGTTTAAACCTCTATTTAGTAATGAGTATGTATTGAAACAATTACGAATACTGTCATCTTTGGTGATTGTGATTGGGGGATAAACAAAGTCTGAAGTCTGGTAAATGGTAATTTATTGCAACGTCAGTAGTTGGTAAAATATAGAACAACTTATCGTACTGTTAAAACCCGTTTCTGCCTGTCGTGCAGCTGTTGTAAATATGTAAATGGTTGAATAATAAGCATTGCATTAAGCCCTATGCTGCATTGTCTTAATCCCTTAGCCTGAGGGGGAGGGCAGCATGTGACCAGTGTAGACCAAGAAGAGCCTGCACATCCATGTCATGTTTTCATGGTCTACACTGTTCGCTATTTAGTCAGTACTTAGTTTTGAAAATTCACCTAAAATGATGAATGGTTTTGTCCTGATTGTCAGATGGACTACCCCATTTATGATATTTATAATGGTTAAGTTTAAACAGGTTAGTTAATGACATTTTTTTCAGTCAATTTATTAAACTCCTACATATTTTGCATGGCTTTTGGTTTTTACTACATTTTCTTAAGCTTTAAGCATAATAAAGCTTACTGTCAGTTGTGCAGCTGTTGTAAATATGTTAATGGTTGAATAATAAGCATTGCATTAAGCTCTATGCTGCATTGTCTTTATCCCTTAGCATGTGGGCGGGGAGGGCAGCATGTGACCAGTGCAGACCAAGATTAGCCTGCACATCCATGCCATGTTTTCATGGTTTACACTGTTGGCTATTTAGTCAGTACTTATTTTTGAAAATTCACCTAAACATGATGAATGGTTTTGTCCAGATTGTCAGATGGACTAGTCCATCTAAGATATTTAGAATGGTAAAGGTTAAACAGGTTAGTTAATGACATTTCATTTTTGTTTGTTTTTAGATGAAGGTTTCATGGCTGTAATGGGAACAAAACCCTGTATAGGGAAAAGGTTGATCATTCAGGTAATTTATTAACAGAAAAATATCAGTTCGAATTATTACATAAGAATACTTTAGTTAACCTGAAACAAGTTTTTCTTTTTTCTTATATAAAAAGACAATTCAACTTTACATGCTTATGTATGTATGAATTTTACAATTTAAATTTTGTGTCTGCTCTATATCTTTTAAACAGAAAGAAGGAAATTAAAACTATTAGGCCGAGGAATTTTACTTATAATGTGACAATGTTCAGAACCCTGGTTTAGGCCTCCTTTGATTAAAATTGGTAACTCCTTGGGGTTAGTTCATGTATATAGACTTCATGTAGGAAAACATATAAGTCTTATTGTGTGAAACTTCATTGCCTAGAGCTAAAATATTTGGCATGAAGCATTGTCTTGTGGACCGCTACAAAACTAATATATATCATTCCCCTTGTGTCAATTTAGTCCAAACCCGAGGTCATTAAGTAAATATAGACTTTTCTATAGAGGAAAACACATTTAATTCTTACTGTATGAAAGTACAATAATCAGAGCTTAGATGTATGGCATGTAGCAATTCCTTGTGGACTTCCACAAAACTGATAAATAGAAGTTTTCCCCTTGGGTCAATTTTTGCCCAACCCGGGGGGGGGGGTTGGGGCACTTGGTTAATATACTTATATTTATTAAAAACATTTAAGTCATGTGTGAAACTGCAAGGCACAGAGCTAAATTATTTGGCATGCAGCATTGTTTAGTTGACCTCTACAAAAGTTACATAAATCATGACCCTTTGGTAAATTATTGCCACTTTGGTGGGTCCTTTCTATAATGTGTATATTTAATGATTCTTCTATTTTGTTAAATGCTGTATGTAATACACATTGGTATCAAATACAAAGAATTTACTGTAAAAGATTTCTGACTTTAATAACAATTTTAGCAAAATCTTCAATCTAGTATTGTCATTGTCTAGGTTATAAGCGGTTTCCAGCTCCCTAAACCAAAAGATTCAAAGAAAGGGGAGATAATTGACCCATTCTTAAAGGTGGAGATACACGGTGTTCAAAGAGATTCTCAGGGAAAGAAAACAGCAGTTGTGAAAAATAATGGTATGTATACTTTTTGATTGGTTGTTGCATTAATGAGTTGCCTATACCACAGGTGTATATGTCCCATTTGTCAAGATTCAATCATAGCTTTTTGTTTTGGAAAGTCCTTTAAATTACAATATACAGTTTTGAATTCATAATTGTACAAATTCATTCTATATTGCAGAAAATGGTTAATTAAATGGTTTTACAAAGAAATATAAGAATTGTAATAAGGTTACACAACAACGCTTTTAAGGGCATCTGTGGCGAAGTTGTTAAGGTTATTCACTTCAAGTCGCTTGCCTTTGGTTGGAATATAGCCAGAGACTTTGAAACTCTCAATATAGTTTACATGTATTTTATGTCTGTGGTTCTACTCAGGTGCCTGCTTGTGCCTGAACTAGTGCACAGAGGTTCATCTTGGGTCTTCCACCACCAGTAAAGCTGGAATGATGTTACCTTTACAGTGTGACTGACTCCCAACAACAACAACAACACTTGTTTACTATTTTATTTAACTATTACTATTGTATATGTGTTTCAATATCACACACATTTGATGTAAAAATGCCTCATTAGAGGGAGTTTTCATATTACAATGTATAATTTTATTTAACTTGTTCAATAATTCAGTATTGCACTTACACTCGTTCAGTACCTTCTATATATATTAATTTTTATTATATTTTTAAGATCTCTCTTATATTTAGGTTTCAAGCCTGTATGGAATGAGAGACTATTATTTGATATTGAAGTCCCAGAACTTGCCCTGGTACGGTTTGTAGTGTATGACAGTGACAGATATGTTGACGATTTCATAGGTTACTATGTTGTACCAGTCAACAGTATTGTAGAAGGTAAGTGTTTTAACTTTATTTATGTCTGAACATTTCATAATTATAAACCAGGTTTTGATACACTTTACATCTATTATAGGTTTTTGATACACTTTGCTTCTGTTATAAAGTATTAAAAGCACCCCAACAAACATTGTTAGAAGTTTTTATCTTTGAACATGTTAATGATTTTTTTTTTGCATTAGCTATTCAATCTGTTGATTTCATTTCTAGGATACAGACATTTCCCGCTGTTTGATAAGAATGGGGACCAATACGAACAGGCCTTAGTGTTTGTACATGTTAAAGTTGAGGATTTACCACCACAGCAGACGCATTGACAGGCCTCGAGGTCCACACCCATGTCTCCACTAGGCAAGAAAATTCTTGCCAACCTTGAGATTACCCCTGTTCTTAACAAAGCAGATATTGGCAAAAAACAGCTGAGATATTGAGATGACTTGTGATAAGCTTGAGATTTTCCCTGATCAAGACTTGGACAAGAAAAACAAAACAGTTACAACTTTTGAAACACACTTGATAATCTTGAGATGTGAAGTTATTTAGAAAAAAAAAATATTTGAGTAAAACACTAGTGTCTGAAGTTCATTTTCAGTATTGTTTACAAGAAAGAACTGAAAAAAATAAAAAGAAAGATCCAAATGAGGGAAACTGATAATAGAAGATGATTTTATTCATTTTTAATGAAGTTATTATATAATCATATATCATAAATATATTGATATTATATAGGTATATATATATTTCTAAAATAGAATTAGTGAATGATGAAAAAGTTGTGATATTAATAATGCAGTTTAAAGGATATTTATCCTCAATTTTCTTTTATATAATAAAGATTTTTGTCACTGATTTTCAATATTTAAGTTTGCAAGACTGAGATTTTTATTATTTTTTTTAAAATTTGATCTGGAATGAACTTAATATATCATGGTCACTGAAAGTCATCAGCAAAAATTTTGTAAAAAAATGCATATAAGAAAAGTACATATTTCAAGCATTATTTTCAATTGAAGCATTGCAGAAAATTTACAGAACTTAATTTGCTAAATATTTTAAGCTAGAAACAGTACACGCATTAAAGTATGTGTATTTGCAAAATCATTATTTGGGGGTACATTGCTTGTTTAGAATTATCATCATGAGCATTTTGAATCCTCAAATTGCCATGCTTGCTTAAAGAAAAGAAGTTGAAATTCTTGCAACAATTTGCCATAATTTACAATACTTTTTTTTAGTTTTTCTTTACTTTGGTTTTAAAGATTAGCCATCTTATCAAGTCTGTTTGCAGAGGATTATTGTCCCCATTATGTTGGTCATTGGTGACACAGTCATCAGTGTAGAATGCACTGTATTCCTACAAAGGAAATTGCATGGTTTAAGTTAGTGAGTTAAGGTGTAAAAAAAATTTAACATTGTCCAGCTTACTAATTTAAATGGATTCAAAGTATCGAATTCCGTAGTCAGGTGCAATGTTATGACATATTTGTTTCTATTTCTTATTTCTATTCTCTCTCAGAACTGTTGGATTAACAAGTCACTCTTGGTGGGATGTGTAGTACATTTAATTTAATAAAGACTTATCAAATAACTTTTCAGGGAATTCATGGTCATTAAAAATCTGCAGAAGGTTATGGTTGATCAGACATAAACATTTACACAGTTCTTAAGATTTTGCTGAATGTCAACAACGGACAAAGTTCTGAGGGTTCAGGGTAGTTAATTTCTATAAAAAAATGGATTTGAGGCAAAGCTCTTTTGTCTTGATCCATGATAAGAAAAAAAGCATATATTTGATACTTGTACAGTTCGTTTTATCTTTAAATGGGAAAGGGAGAAAATATATGCCAAAATATGTAAATAAGATCTATACATGTACATACAAATGTATAAAGAAGGGTGTGGGCCTCTAGTAGTGGGTGTATAATCTAGATGATAATGTAATGGGGAAAGAAAATATTAATATGCCTTAGAGAACTGTAAAATATTTACATTTATTGACTTAACTTGTAACCCAATAGTAAGTTTACACTAAGTTTAAAGTATGAATATTCTTTCTTTCCTCTTTATGTTATTTTGTTATTATATTTTTATACTATTTTTTTTTCTGTTTTTGTTTTGTTTTGTAAAATTCCTGTTGGTTTGTCTATAAAACAAGGAATAATTTTATTATAACATTTTGTTATTTGTTATAGTTTTGATAAAATTTTCTCAATGAATATGATTTGCTCCATAAAACAATATGTATTAGACAATTGTTTACATGTATTTAGGAAAATGATAATATTGTTTTAATCTTTTTAGGTTATTATATCTATAAATACGAAGATTGTAAATACTCGTAAAATGACTTATAGTTAAATGCAATAGAAAGATATGTTTTTAATATATGAACTAAAACCTTTAAAGTGTAATAAACTACATGTATATGTAATGAAAAATATATGAACTAAAACCTTTATAGTGTAATAAACTACATGTATATGTAATGAAATATTTATAAAACCTATCAACATTAACATTATGTTGTTCCCATACTCTTATGGTCAATACATCAATGAGTTATAATACAGAATGTCAATGTTATTAAAAGGCACATTATGATACAGAAATGAATGTTTTTTTTGCCTCAGAAGTGAATGATTTTCTTCATCAGAATGTCTAAATTATAGAGGATTTTAAGTATATTAGATGTTTTAGATCGGAAATAGGTATTGCTAAATGTGTAATAAAGTTAGCAAAATGTTGACTTTAATACAGAATAATAAATTATATTAACTAAGTAAATGACAGTTCATTTATCATGCTAATAAGTTCTTTTGTTTGATATTTTCACAGAACACCTAGAAGGAAAAGTTTTAAAAAAAGAAAACAATGGCATTCTTGGGACATTAAGTGTCTTTCACACACATGAATGATTTTTGCAAACAACAATATATAATGCAGCTATTTTAAGTAGAGTTTAAAACGTTTAGCATTGATTTCTTGCACATGTCATCCACAATTAAGGAAATATACAAACATATTTCTCATATTCATATAAGTATTTTGGAACGATTATTTTTTCAAGTACATGCAGAATATATATCTTTATACACTTTATTGTATGCCTGTTAAATATTGTGCATTTCTATTGTAAAAAAATACACTTGATGTTCTGTTGTAAAGACAATTTTACTATGCAAGCAAATATTAAATAATGGAATAATTTCACTAGTAGATTGAAAATTTATTTTCTGAAAAATCTGTTTAACCATTTTTTTTCTATTGAACAAAGAGTGTCACAATAATCAATATGTTTTGAAAAAGGTTTGTATAATCCAGTGTAAAAATTTGTGCCATTTGGTTGTGAAAGTTTACTTTAGGCCATTATCTTATGATAATATATAACTGTATGTTATTTTGCATTATTGTTGTCATTATCATCATTATCTTTTGTTTTTTTACCTCCGATTTCTCAACATAATTTTTGCATGATTAATTCCATTCCATGCTTGTCAACATTAAATGTTTGGTTTGATTTGTTATTAAATTTGAATTCAATATTTTCAGATTTAGAATAAGCTAACATAGCATGCTTTTAAACACTATTGTATATTTCACAATGTTCAAAGTTTGATATATGTTTCATCTCACCATGTTAACAAATTAGCAAAAATGCATCAACAAAGTTCATTATAAAACTGCTTTTTTATAAGAATTCAAGTTTATGGAAGAATCATCTGGTAATGTGTGATAAGATTTTAAATTTTCAAGAAATTATGTTCAAAAACCTTGTGATTTTTATTGTTTTTTCTTTATATATTTACGAAATTTTGGTTTATTAATTTATAGAATGTTTTACTTCTAGTATTATATGTTATCCTTTTGGAAAGATGAGTTTGAAAAAAATAAACATCTTAAGTTGCCAAGAAGATCCATAATATGACACTGTTATAAGATAGTTTTTATCATCTGCAACACTTTTGAAAGATTTTTTCGTGATCATGAAAAGAAAATATCTCAGTCATTATAAATGTATTGTTTATCAAGATGTTATACCCATAATGCATGTATATTTGTTGAAGGTGATGTCTTATTAATCAGTTTAAACATTTACATCAAAGTAATAATTATAGGTTCAAACTGCTGTGACATTTTTGTCACATAATGTATTTTTTCAATAATATAATTATTTTTTAATGTATTTTTTTCATTACATCATTAGGGTAGATCTAGTGTAGTATTCATGATTTAGTTTAGAGGTCACAAGTTTTATTACGTATAATGTAGTTATTGCTTCATACAATTTACATTTGTTAAAATTAAATGCAAGAATAAAAAACAATAAATAAAGTATTTTTATAATGAAAACTTGTCTGAATTTTGTCTTTGAATACATATGTAAAGAAAATGTTCCTAATTTCTGATAGAGCAAGGCTAATCATCTATATATATATCTATACAATGTATATCTATCTGTCTGTCTGTCTATCTATCTATCTTCCGTTGATATGAAACACTTCGCGGGGACGTAGACATGCCTGCGCGTCAAAAATCACCAGAAAGTGTAAAGAGTTGTTTAAAAAGAATATCAAAAATGTTACAGGGGACTGGAAAACTAGGATGAGACCTGTTCTATGCAAGTTACGGCTGCAAAAGTTACAAGGCCGACAAAAAGTCCTCTCGTGAAAATGAAAAGGCGGACAAAAGCCCTCCCCTGAAAATGACTGGGCGGACAAAAGCCCTCCCGTGAAAATAACAATGCGGACAAAAGCCACCCCCCGTGGCAAATACATATATGTATTTAGAATACTTCTTTTCTTTTCATTAGACTCAATATTAAAATTATAATAGTGAATATTTTTGTTTTCCATTGGCATAAGCGTGTTTGTATGAAAGTGACTTTGTTTTTAAAGACTTTCGTGTAAAATGTTACCTCGTTAGACATTTCAGAAGGGTATATTCTGAATGAAAGGTGGTTTTAGCTCATACACAAACTTAGGCTAATTGAAATCAACAACAAATATATGTTACAATTTTAATATGTTGAGTGCATTTGAAAATAAAGGAAGTATTTAACATTTATATTTATTTCTGTTACGCGAGGGCTTTTGTCCTCCTTAATAATTTTACGGAGGTCTTTTGTCCACCCAGTCATTTTCACGGGAGGGCTTTTGTGCAATCAGCCATTTTCACGGGAGGGCTTTTGTCCGTCTTGTCACTTTGAACGCGAGTGCTTTGTCTGTTCCCCAAAACGCACAGGTGAAACACTGTTTTGTCGTCTTTTCTTTTCAAAATATTCTGACAAGAACAGCCTATTTTGAGACTTCCTTTTGAAAGCTTAAGTTTTTGTGCCCCCGGGCATATAGCTACGAGGTTGACCTCCATTATCTACTTATATAACTGTGTTTACAAATTTTTTGACAATTTTTCTCTGCATAACTAAGAAAATGGGTAAACCTATTTTAAAAAATTATTCCTGACAAGAATCTGGGCTGGGGGCTTTGGTGTTCACCAAACACATTCTTCTTTGCTTTTACTTTCATACACACACAACTGTCCATTTCAGCAGAATTGTGTTTCTATTTTATCTCATTGTCCTATGGTCATCTATCAACACAGTGTGTACACAGTGAATTACACATTCACTCACCATGATTAAGCCTGTTGTCACTCTTCATGTATATCTCAGTTATTGCAGCCAAATATCAGTTCCTTGAAAATATGTCTTCTGACATCTTGTTAGAGTTTTTACTTCATCTGAATGTAACAAAAGTGTATCCTGTTATATGACGTCACAATTGTACATAGAAGATAACTTCTCTCTTCCCCTCGGTACGTGAACGTCGTTGAGAAGACACAGGGCATCGGCAGATGATTGAAGAACCAATGCTACGTTTAAGGCGGCAAGATCGCATGTCCTCTACAGCTCGGGTTTACGTATAAGGCAGCACGACTAAGTTTGCATGAAGTTAGCTGCCGGTGTCCTGACTTATGCCGAGGGGAGTGGCCCTACAAAGTAGGCGCTTGAGTCGACGAGGATGGTGTGCCAAGGTGCGTGAGCCCTTAGCACGGTTAGACGGCTTGAACGGCAGGCCTTTTGCTGTCACAAACAGCCCTTTTCAGGGCTAACCTTTCATATTGTCACAGGTTACCATATATTTTTTAGGTTCTCATGGACCGCCGTACAGTGACCTACTTTTGGCTGAAAATTCATATATTTGGCTTATTCTCCATGAAAATTGCATGGAGATAAGTTTTGTGCTTCACAATTAACTCTTTAAGGGCATGACTGGTGACATGTGCAGGGTCTGTACTCGACACCGAAAGCTGCATTTTGTGCCCGAAAGGGAGAATGGATCCTCTTTAAGCATAGACTTTATACATATACATACTTGTCCCTCACCGCTGAGGGCTTGAATCCTGCTAAGGACATTGGAATCTTTCATGTGAGGAAGCTATCCAGGTAGCTTACAGAACGTCAGAGGCTCTACAGTCGCCAAATTACCTTTACTGCGTTGGTGCAACGTAAAAACCACAACTCCACCCCCAATCCCAAACCACATCCCTCTTGGGTCACGCAAGTCTTGACGGATGTAATCTAGCCAGTGAGGTCTTTGTATGCCAGTAAAGCTGGACAGTCGCTATATGACCTATACTGTGTTGACGTTATGTAAAATCCACCAAAAAAAAAAACAATTGGCTCTTGTTCATAAGAGTTTTTTATCCTGACATGTTGTCAGGGACATTGGATTCTTTTATGTGAGGTGAGTAAGATACAATCTGGAACGCACCTTATGTAGATTTTCTGTAGATCTCCTGTCTGTTGTGCTTCTAGATTGCTGATCGACCTCCATCATCAGCATGTTGCTCGCCGTCATTGATATTTCGGCACTTATCCATGTATATCTGCTGGCGAGTGGGCCCATTGGTCGATTGCTTCCGGCTCTTCTCCTTTCGTCTCAGCCACAGCCAGCAAGACGTACGCTCGGCAGCTTGACTCAAGTCTCTGAATTGTCCTACGTCTATCCCTTACTGTAGTTCCTATCGCTGTCATCAGTCGGCACACAGATTGCGAACAGAACCCTCGCACACCAACTTCAATAGGAAACAGCCATGTTTTCCAGCCTCTCTGTCTACATTGGTTGAGTAGCTCTGTATACTTGGCTTTCTTCCTATTGTAGGCCTCTTCACATCTTGTCTCCCAAAGTACTCAATCATGATGAGTTTCTTTTCTTTTTTAGACCACAGCACAATAGCTGATCTTAAGTTGGTCTGGACAATGCTTGGGAAACAAGCTTCTTGCTAAGATCCACCTCCGTGTTCCAACCTGTTGTGCCATCTAGAATTGATGGTTGTTGTGGTGACTGTGTCTTGGCAGTTTCACCCGGTTTCACAAAGTTGATGTGACAAAGCTTGTGGTTACTTCTTCGTTCCTTTTTCCTTCACCTTCAATGCGGTCAGCCCCCTCCCTGAGGGCGTTGTCATGACGCTATCGGTACCTTCCCTGGGTCAGTGCAGTGGAACAGGAAGAAAGGACATGCTCCAGAGTGCCAGGACGATCGCACAGGTTACATGCTGGATCCGTTGTAAGTCCCCACCGGTGGAGATTAGCTGGGGAGGGTAAGAGGTCATGACCTAATAAGAAAGGATAGCCGTACTTCCATATGTCTTCCCAAGTCAGCTTCCTGTCTATGGAGTTCCATGTAGTCCATGCTCCCTGTGCTCCCATCTCTACTGCTCTAGCCTGTCTTGCACTCTCCTCTGCCCCACTGACTTCTGACTGAATCATGGCACGTTTCTCCTTTTGGTCTGTCTGGTTCCACAGGGGTGTCTTGTTAGCACCAATTCCCTGTCGTTCCACAGTGGTCATTCCCACTATGTCCTTGAGCTTCAGTGAGCTTTCAGCCTGGTTAACGGTCTCTGATGCTGACCACTTCCTGCCTGTACGGGTTACAATCCCTGCTTCCCGGATTTGCTCATCTGGGGAATCTCTGAGAGTGAGCACCAATCATGTCTTCGCTGTCTTGAATTCCTCAACCAGTGAAGAAAATGGGAGTTGAAGCTGATTGCTCTTTCCATACAGTCCTACACCGGAGAAATTGGATGGTATTCCTAACCACTTGAGGAGGTGTCTGCTTGTAATCCTCTCTAAGGCTTCAATTTTTGAGCTTGGTATCTCATGTAGCATCATAGGCCAGGTATCTCATACAGCATCATAGGCCAGATTAGCCTTGGAAGTAAGGCATGCTGGTATAACCAGGCTTTGAACTTCCAAGGGAGATTGCTTTTTGTCTATTTTCTTAAGCCTGTCTTCCACCTGGTTTTCTAGCTTCTTGACATTGTCACCGTCTTGCAGACTTTCATCAAACCACCTCCCTAGGCACTTGATTGGACTCTTAGTGATTGATGGGATATCCTCATTCTGCACTTGGAGAATGAACCTATCTGTGGTTTTGCCATTCTTGATAGTGAGACTTCTGGACTTAGCGGCCTTGAATTTCATTCTAGCCCATGAAGCGACATCTTTCAGGGCTGTTAACATCCATCTTGCCTGTACATGGGTGGTTGTGGTGAGAGTGAGGTCATCCATGAAACCTCGGCTGGATGGCAAGTAAATCCCTGAATCTGTCTTTGGTCCACTAGTCTCTCTAAGAGCAGCGTTGATAAGGAGATTCATTCCCATGATGAAGAGTACCACGGAAACTTTACATCCAGTTACAATACCTTACTCCAACTTCTGCCACTTTGTCAGCTGGTCACCAACAGAAAATCGGAGTTTGATGCCATCCAAGTAGCTGGTGATGATTATCTGCACATGATTTGGGACATGGTGGTATCGGAGTGCTGTGTAGATCAGCTGGTGTGGAATGGAACCATATGTGTCAGCTAGATCAAGTCAAACTTCTGTGAGGTTCTTCTACCCTGCCTTTGCCTCTCTTATGAGCTGTAAAATAGCGCTTGTGTGCTCTACACAACCTGAGAACCCAGACACTCCTCCCTTCTGGTTGGAGGTGTTGATGTACTTGTTGTATGTGAGGTAAGATGTAAGTCTTCTTGCAAGGATAGCAAAGAAAATCTTCCCTTCAACATTGAGTAATGAGATGGTTAAACTGGTTGACATTCTTGGAGTTCCTTTCCTCGGGAGTAAATATTCCCTCTGCTTCTTTCCAGGCATCTGGTATTTCACCTTTCCTCCAAACCACCTCGAGAAGCCTCCATAACCTTTTCAGTAAAAGTGGGCACATCTTATACACTTTGTACGGGATGGCGTTAGGTCCAGTAGCAGAACCAAATCTTGCTTTTTAATGACCTCTTTTACTTCTCCCAGTGTTGGCTCTGTAGTTAAGAGTTCAATCTCTGGAAGTGCTGCTGGGTCTATGCGTTCACAGTCACCTAATGCATTGTTTCTACTAGCGTCGGATTGGGTCTCATGAAGGTATGTTTCAACCTCTTCAAGCGGGACTTCAAGAACACCCGATCGCTCTTTGTCAAGTAGAGTTCTTGCAAATATGTAGACGCCATTCTCTTCCTGGCTCTCTGCCGGGCCTTCCCCCTCGTGTTTTCGGCTTTTCGCAGGGATTTCAGCTCTGTTCGTGCTGTGTCTCTCAACTGGGATAACCCTTGTCGCTCTTACGATGAGCTCTTCTTGTATCTTTGCTTCAGCTGACGGAGATTCCTTCGAAGGTTCTGAATGCGTAACTGTCGTCTGTTTCGTACCTTTACTTCCTCCACTCCAAATCTTTCTTTTGCTACAGAGTAGACTAAGGTAGAGAGGGTGTGAAGCTTCCGGTCCACTGGTCCTTGCATGGATGTCTCGAGGAAAGTATCCAGGTCACCGTCTAGGGGATTCCATATTGTCTTGTCTGATGCCTTGGGACACATAATCCTTTGTTTCCTTTGACAAGTAGTATGGTCTAGACGTGGTTTATCCAGAACAGCTAACTGCTCTGCTTCTTGGCTGCAATGTCCCGGAATCTTAAGTAGTTCTAGGAGAGGGTCTTCATAGGAAATTACCTATGTAGCTTACAAAGGGTGGGTTTTACTCAGGATCCACTTCATTCCTTAAGGTCAGCTGTGTTTTACTACAGTTCCAACTCATGTTTGAAAAAAGCAGTAGGCTATTTTAGTTCTTTCTCCATCAACACTCAACATCAACAGACTAATTAAGATTGTTTCAGACAATTAGTTTTTGGTAAATATTTTGTGCAACATTCGAATTATATTGTTTTATAAAAATCTACAATTATAAAAAAAACTTGTGACTGCAACATGATTTACATACAAGCAGCATGATATCATTTTTATGTCATAGAAAGCATTAAAAATCAAGAAATTGTGAATAAAAGTAAATATGTTAAAAATTGATTTGCAATTATACAAATGCTGTTTCACGGAAAGTACATATAAGCATATTGTTAGTACATATATATTTTATTTACGATGCACAATATAACACTTTTTTACACCGTTTGGATATCAGATTACTGTATGTAATATCCAATAGGTGTGAAATTTGTTTCGAGTTTCCTGTAGTTGTAAAGATAAGTTGACAATATTAGATCTCTGGTTTATTTATTTTGTCTCAGTCAATTGAGTATGTGTGTCAAATATAATAGAAAACAAAACATCATTCATGAAGAATTCATACAATTAATGTATATGTATCTGAAATTATCTATATTATTAAGGATTTCATAATTTTACTCGAACATTTCATTTAGATATTTCAACGTCATGAAACACAATAGATTTTTACTATCTTAACAAATGAAGTAATATTTCTCCATTATTGTTCTAACAAGTTATTTAAAGTGGGGAATTGTATAAATTACATATTAAGTACTTGCAATGCACATATAAAGTACCGAAATGTTTAACACGAGAGCATGCTTTTTCTTTTTTCTTAAACAACAATCTTACTAACTAATTAAAGAATTAAGTTATAAACTTGATAAAAATCCTATAATTTTAAGGAGCAAAATATTTGAGAATTTTAAAATTGAAAGGTATTTACAAAAATATATTTAAATATATAAGGATGATTAAAACTAAATTATTTCTTAAACATATTACAAGAATACATTTTTTCTGTAAATCTTAATGTTCATCTTTAATCTGTTAAAGTACTACAAATCTTAATGTTGTAAAATTACTAAACTTGTAACATATTTAACTCTAATATGTAAAAAAATGTAACAGTTAACTATCAACTAGAAGTCTGTAGGCAACTAAGCAAGATAAGTAGAAATATAACACATTTAAACAAACAGAAAATAAAATACCTATAATTATAAGTTGACAATATTAGATCTCTGGTAGATTTATTTTGTCCCAGTCAATTTAGTATGTGAGTGCCAGAGTACTGTCCAAGTTTATATACAGGTATCTGGTATTTGCCAAATACCTTGATAGATAGTTTTTAATTTCTACTTTGAATTATTTATTAGATTCATTTCACTTTTACTTTGTGTCTTAATTTGAATTCATACCAAGGTATTTTAAAAAGTATATAAAAAAAGTGGTTTGAGGCAAATATTACACATAAAATATATTTCTTAAACAATAAATCTGCGGACAATTTCTGACTTGTCTTTCACAACAAAGTAATTGAAGAATGTATGAACCTTTTAAAAAGTCATAAAACATTCTTAACTTCTTATTAAAAATAATTATTTTAGTTTTTATACTTCTTTATACTTAGAACAATGAAATATGTTGATACATATTATATAATTATATAAACATGCTTCAATACAATATCAAAGCTTAATCCTATAATGTACATGTACTTGGGTAACCCAAAGAATCTTTGATAATAAAACAATAATTTGTCATACACTTAATGTTTATGTTATGATGTTATTATGTTCATGTATACTATATACAATATAAAATGTTATTTACTTATGTATGTAAGTTCATTTATAATATAAAGGCATACTCTCAAATCACCTTGGTAACTTGTACATAGTTCACTTGTACATGTATGTTCATGTCACACTCCATTTTCTCTGTTTTTCCTCTTGTTTTGTAATATCTTATGACAATTACCAGCCCCCTTCAATAACAATTTTATCTTTGACATTGATAACACTTTGTTTACCATTTGTATTACAATAACCCTTGATTAATATCAATCGACATGATAGTTGTTTGTATTCATTTACTTTAAGTGTATATATCTCCTACAAAAAATACTGTTTGAAATTTAAAAAAGTAATACATCCTTAATGCTTGTATGATATCAATATTGTAGTATATTTAAGAAATAATATATCCCAAACAGTGATTTTATCGCTCAATAACAATAATTGTCGTTCGGATGCGCATCATTATATCACTCGGGCTTCGCCCTCGTGATATAATTCCTCGCATCCGAACTCCAAACAGTGATGTAATCCAGCGATAAAATCACTGATTTTGATATATTATTTCGATTCAAACACGATATCAACAAATAAATGTTGCCGTACTTGATAGTTAAGCAAAATTGCGCCTGATTTGTTTCCGTACTTATTTTCAGCGCGTCGGATTTTTAGTGGTTACGTCACGTGTATAATGATTACGTCACATGTCTAAATATAGAACGTCAAACTGTGCATCTGTTGCATAATAACACACACTTTCTGTTCCTCTTTGTTTAATAGGAAAAAATGCGGGTCGTGTTAGAATGCTCTATAAGTGAATGTCTCATACAATATATCATTGTTAAATGGTTAAAACCGTCCAGGTTATAGATATCAGCATTATATGTTGTTGCAGAACATTTGATTCTGTTTGCGTACAATATTTATGTGTGTTACATAACATTTTATATTACAACATTGTCAAGAATCGATCATGTGAAGTGGAAACAGTATAATTTTGATGTTGATTTGATGAAATATTTCATAAAATATAGCTTTATACCCCTAACAGATCAGATATCGTACACTTCAATATTATCTTCATCTTCTCTGCCAATACACATCTTAGACATTTGTTGATTACAGCAAACTGACATATTTCCTTCTTTTCCACTGCCATTTTTTATGACCTTTCCTATCAGCTTACCATCAGATGTAAACTGTAAAACATTATTGGAGTCATATCCAGATACCAGCACACTACCTGTTTTAGTGAGACGACAACAAATAGCCTTCTGTAATTGTTTACCATGAAATGTTGTAACAATCTGACCATTGTTGTCCAGTACTATCAGTCCTTTATCACCATCAGCAACATAAATCCTTGTAGCATCCTTACTGACAGCTAGACTGACTATGCCAGAGATCAGTTTCTGTCCTGACTGGTCAATACTAAACTGTTTAAGTTTCCTGCCAGTGATTGTGTAGATATAGACCGATGTGTCATCTGAAATATATAAATTATTGTTTGTATATGCAAGACCAAGACAGTCAAAACCAGTTTTAATCTTGTTTGTTGTTTTCATTTTTCTGTCTACAGATATAAAATGAATTTTCTGTTTGGAGTATAATGTTACTGCTACTTGTGTTTCATTAATTTTACATATTTGCCATGGATATCCAGGTAGATTATAGCAATCTGTGATGGTATAATTGTGACTATCTAACCGTTTAAGCTTCTTGTTGTTGTAGTCAGCTAGGATTATTGTGTCATTTTCCATATAGCAGGCACTGGTGATAGTACATGTATCAGATTTAACTTTGATAAAGTATGACTGCCCTGCTGTTATCTTAAGTAAATTGTCAGCTGCCATTATAGTTTTCTCTGATAGCATGCCAATTGCTTTGTTTTGTTTCAGCTGTTGAAGGAGATTTCTGTCAGATTGAAACTCTATGTCACTTACTGTTATCTTCTTTTTTGCATCTTTTATAAATTTGTTGGCAACATTTTCAGCATTTTCCCCCATTTTTACATGAACAAACAATTCAGCTTGATTTGCATTTGGAGAAGTTAATTTATCATTAGCTGCAGTAACCTTTGCTTTGTGTGCTTGTAGCTGTTTGAGACCTTCTTCAATCTTGTCTTCAAGAAGTTTTAACTTATTATCTATCTCATCTACAGAACATTTCTCAAGCTTATCAAGTTGGTCATTAATTTCTTGTTTAAATTTTCTGATATCATCCAGTAGCTCAGCCTTTCTTTTGTTTATCCTGTTGAAAATTGTTAGCTTGTACAGCAAGGGTCTTTGTTAATGCCTTCAGCTTTGTTTGAATTTCTCTTGAAGCCACTTGGTAAGAATTGTTTTTGATAAATTCTGGTATATAGAATATATCCTTACATGATCTGAAAAAAAGAGAATAAAGTCTGTTTCGGCATCTGAGAGGAAACAAAATAATTTTATTATCTTGCAGATTGATGATGAACTTATTAAGCCGATTAATTAATTTGCTCTTACCTAGGAAAAAGTGATGATAAACTTACAATTTGGAAGTCATAACCTAAAAAAAGGATATATTTTGTAACAAAAGATTAGTTTTAATGTAATCAATTTTTACTGGCTTGTCGGGCTGTAAACTGGTTGCTTTAGTCAGTTAAAGACAGTTCCTTCTATACTGAATTTTTACATAGGCAAGGTAGGAACATTTTTACTAATGTATAGAATTTTCTAAAATATTTCATGCTTAAAGGACATTATTACTGATATAAATTAATAGAATGTAAATGAGGGGACACCATCCTTCTTTTGGGGTGACCACTTATCTGAGTTACCTGCCCTTGCAAATGAATTAATAGATTATTAAAAAAAAACTCACTCGGGGGCATATAGGATGGGGGCTCTCAGCGCTAAAGGGACAAAGAACACTTCTTTTAAGTATTATAAAAATGTAAAATGATAATTATGCTAAAAGTTACCTGTGATCAATTGTCATACATGTAGTACAGCCAACATTATCATGATTCTTACAGTACATATCAATGTGTCCGTCACATCTCTCTGCTGGTGCCCTCGGTAGACCTTTACTGGTTCCTGACTTAACTTGAGCTTTATCCAACACCTTGTGACCAGCTAACACAGGCACTTGATTGTGCACATTTAGACATTTTATGCAGAAATAATCATGACAGTATACACAAAATTTTTCACCTTCAGTTTTTATACCTGTATTTTTTTTACACATTGAACATAATGCATCAAATATTTCATCAGAAAGAATATCAGCACCTCTTTCTCCACCTGTAGCCATTTTGTAGAATATCTTGTTGATACCTTCTATACAATGTCTAAAGATAGATAAAAATTGTCCAATTTCTCTTCACGATCAATTTAAGCAAGATATTTATTCCTGCCGTCACCTATAAATTGTCCCT
Source organism: Ruditapes philippinarum (assembly GCF_026571515.1). Lineage (NCBI taxonomy): Eukaryota > Metazoa > Mollusca > Bivalvia > Venerida > Veneridae > Ruditapes > Ruditapes philippinarum. Next base: position 238,852 of record NW_026858549.1, read on the forward strand.
TCGCACTGCCTTTTTCAACAATAAAACTTTTTCTTCTGTACTTTTCTTTAGAAAAATCACCTTATAACTTTTAAAAATTAAGTTACAGTGATGAATGTAATAAACAAAGACTTATTATCCCTTACTTTTTACACTTAATTAAACACTTTCAAATATTGATTGTTAAACATCTCGTCTTGATAAATTGTTCAACCATAAAGCTTTACAGTTGTATATATGTGCAATGTTCTTTTTGAAATTTAGCCCTTTGTTATTTTTTAGTAGATATATAGTTATGAAGAAATGAAATAATTTTATTTTACATACGGCCCAGACATTCCTCAAACTTAACCTAACATAAATCAAAGTATGCATTAATTACCAAGGAACCATTACCTTGCTAAAATAAAAACTGACTTCAAATAATTCAAGTATATTGTAATATAGAGTTAAAATGTAAATATAAAATACACTTCTTAATCAAAATCATATCATATTATTTAACCTTTTTTGAGTTACTATAAATACAACTCTCATAAAAAATAGGCAAAAGTGACATATTTTTCAAATAATTGTCCTTTGTGATTTCAAATGGAGGTAACTTGAGGTATCATATTGAAACTTCATAGGCAGATAAATTTTTGTTGGTCTTATCAAGGAATAGTGCAGTGCTTAAATAACATTATATATTATTCTCTAATTAGATATATGTATAAACTACTCTCATAAAGTGAAGTAATTTTCCGGGGCGTAACTTTTTAAAATAGAGGTATCAACAAACATTTTCAGTATAAAGTAAGAAAGGTGGTGTTATTTTGGAGAAGTGCAGTCGGTGCCACAAAGTCTGTATTTTGCTATATTTAGATGATTATACCCTTGCAAAGATTATGGCCACTTACGAAAAGAGTATCAGAGGTATGAGCTTGAATTTTCATCAATGGATATATTGTATAGAAGTATGGGTAAAAGAGTTTAGGGTTTTTAAACCATAAGGTTAGGATTTCACTTCTAGCTATGAACAGAAAACATTTATTACTTTGGAATAGTAATTTTGTTGTATACACATGTTGAGTTGTTGTCTTGCCAAAATTTATTTTTTTGGGTTTTTTTAAGTACGTCAATGTGGTCATATGGCAACTGTCTATCTTTAAGGGGTGGAGGAAAGTCACAGTGTCCTCGAATAATTATTTCAGGCAAAGTGGGACTTAGTAGGAACACTGATACTAGATAGATTTTTTAAAAGGAGAGATACCTTTTTTGTCGGCGTACCAATAATTCGTCATTGATTTTGAAAATAAAAAAGACACTTTTACTGAATATTGAAACACATCCCTTTTCAAAAAAGCTTTTGTTTTAAATGTTTTTTAGGCATAAGTCAATTTCTGATATTGTAATGAGAGAATACTAGGTTCATCCCTGTAATAGGGCATGTTTTTATGAGAGTATGCTAATGAAATGCTGATGTAATGAAAATACTTACTGGTTTATCTCTAGTGTAAGGGTATATCTATGATGAGATTAGTGGTTCATCTCTAGTGTAAGGCTATGCCTGTAATGAAATGATTACTGGTTAATCCCTAGTGTAAGGACATGCTTGAAATGAGATAAGTGGTTCATCTCTAGTGTAAGCGCATATCTGTAATGAGAATATGACTGGTTCACGTCCCTAGTGTAAGGGCTACTCTCCTGCGCATCGGTCGAATGTTCCACTATCGCTCACTTCTTACCTCTGCTAAAATTGTAGGTTCAGACCGATATTTCTATTTTTAGACAGGAAAATCCGTGTCTACACTTCAGCCAATCAGTGACTAGCTTACTTGTAACGAATTGTCACATACCTGAATTTGACGCACCGTAATGTAAACAATGCGTGTTCATTTGTACTTTACATAAAATTGTTTATTTTAAACTACCAAAATGGTAAATTCGCGATGATATATTATTTATGGATAGTCAATTGTAATGGAGTCTACGTAAACGGTAGCTCAATACGAATAATGGTCCGCATATTCTGGCTGGAAGAAAGTCCACGTCAGGCCGTTAAACTTATTTTTCTTATATTTTCTCAGATGACCAGAAGCATTTCGACAATAACTCGACCAATCCCTCGAAAAATAGAGCCATTCTTATATACATGTATGAATAAAGAGGAAGAAGTTATCACATGATATTGCAACATTACACCAGGTGTTCACTGTGCACAAAAAGTAATTTAAAAGATATTCATTTGACTGATCTTATATAGAACAGAACATACAAAGTCAGTATCATCTAGCTTTAATGATGGCCATTTAAGAATATCCAAGATCATATTTGACGTACTTTCATACCCTGTGTTATTTCCATGGATGGGCAGGTTTTGTACAGTTATGATATATACATGTATAGCAAAATGACATATATATAGGCTACGGGTTTGCCTAAAATACGAAAGTGAGATTTTTGACGAAAGTGAGCGAAAGTGACTTTTAAAATTTAAATTGCACCGTTTTAATAGAAGTTTACAGTAAAATTGTTCTTTGAAGACGTATATTATTAGCAACTTATTATATATATTATTATAATAAATAACCATAATCATGATTAAATCGCCATTTATTTGCCTAATTTCTATATTCAAGTTTAGTTACCTTCCTTGTGCTGGCATAGAAAAATACGAAAGTGACTTGTAAACTATTAGAAATAGAGTTTAAATATTAGTAGTATAACTTTCAATTCAACGCTTTATTTCATATTTGACAAGTCACTTTCGTATTATTTAATGTGAACGAAAGGAAGATCTCAGAACTTGTGTATAGATATTATGCAAACAAATGGTGATTAAATCATCATAATGATTATTTTTGAAAATAAATATTATATATTTCTGATAATATACGTCTACAAACTGCAATTTTAGTATAAATTTCAATTTAAACTCTATAAGTAGACTTCTATATTTAATATTTTACAAGTCACTTTCGCATTTTTCAAAGTGAGCGAAAGGAAAGTTTCAGAACTTGTGCATAGAAATTATGTAAATAAATGGCAATTAAATCATCATAGTGATTATTTTTGAAAAGAAATATTATAAGTTGCTAATAATATACGTCTGCAAATACCAATTTTACAATAAAATTCTATTAAAACGGTACAATTCAAATTTTAAAAGTCACTTTCGCTCACTTTCGTCAAAAATCTCACTTTCGTATTTTAGGCATACCGATAGGCTACTATACATACAGATATGTGCAAACTCAACCAACACAATTTTAAACAGCAATAGTAAAACTGCATTGGTTACTCATTTGAAATTCAGCTGTTCTACTTAATAATATTGTACATTGTAGTCAATCAGGAGACTACCACAGCAATCACAAGCTTGTCCATTAATATCAACAAGGGCTGTCATATAACAGTTGTTCTATTTAACTATTCTCAGAACTTGATGGAAAATGTTTGAATGAACTAAGGAATATTTCATTTATATACATATGATCAAGTCTTGCAATTTTATTTATGTTCGCATGAGGCCATATTTCATTTAAAATTCACAAGTTATGAGCCTTTGACAGTGACCTCCAAGGTATACTATTATAAAGTTTCCGGGCGTCTGTGGCCGAGTGGTAATGGTCGTTGACTGCAACCCACTTGCCCCTCACCGCTGTGGGTTCGAATCCCGACAGGGACTTTGGATTATTTCATATGAGGAAGCTATCCAGCTAGCTTACGGAACGTCGGTGGTTCTACTCAGGTGCCTGTTCGTGCCTGAAATAATGCACGGAAGGGCACCTGAGGTAAATTCACCAGGTACTTCACCAGTAAAGCCGGAATGTTGCGATATGACCTATACTGTGTCAATGTGACGTAAAACCCAAAACAAACATACAAATTAAGTTTCAAGATTAACTTTGCAGGCAAAACTTTGACCTGTATTAAATCAGAAGTTTAGATGGTCATACTTCTGTCAAAATCCATGCTAGAGTTACTGGCCTTGGAAAGTGACCATTTTTATGATCCCAAAAAGTGTGCAAAGTCTTTTACACATGAAATAATGTGGATTTCAAACCAAGGTGAAGTGAAAGCCATTAGTTGCACAAAAAACTTTAAGATGTTACACTGATGAAGAATTCCAGGTGTAAAGGATAGCCCCATTTTTCTTCAAATAGTTAAGCTAAAAATAATAACTGCACTGTAGATCATCAATGAATTTATTTCATACCTCTAAGTCTTGATTTTCAAAACAATGTGTATATGAAATTACAAATGCAATATTTTATTGATTCAACATACATGTATAACCACAGTCCTAAATATAATGTATCAAGGTTTGATCACATAAACATAACAAAAAAAAGAGTACATAAGTTGGCTGTAAGGTCACTCAGAATCACAGGGATAAATTGGCAAATATTTCTCTTCCTATGAAGTTAACATCAAAGTCAATAGTTTACAATAGAATAACAGCAAGATCAAACTTGACCAACACTAAATATATATAGGTTGGTATAAGCTAGTTATTGAGTAGGCAATGCATATTTAATTTCAGGTTTTAAAGTACAATTTGTGTCTTCAGCACTGGATTAATACTTAACTTTGAGTCAGATACCCAGTCATATTGTTACTATGTTCAGTGAAATCATGATACCCATTCACATTGTTACATTGTACAGTGTTTACTAAATATGCATTAAATCAAAGCAAGAGCCTACATATTATCTTATTTTTGGTAAATCAATGGTAATAATTTAACAAATTTCTTTCAAATTTGTTTTTATTTTAACCACAATAGTCATGTGACCAGCATTACTTCAAATATAATCAGAAATAACTTACATGATTGTAGACACTAAAGGTATATCAATTTTCATCTACTTGTACCAAGTAAACTATTTTAGGATTTCTAAGCTTTATCAGCAAGTATCAAGCTAACTAATTAATAATTTCTCAAATAATGACAAAGAAAATCATTCACAAGAAAAAAACAAGAGGGCCATAATGGCCCTGAAGACGCTCACATGTATATAAGCCCCCGGGGTGAGGCCAATTTTAACCCAGGGGCTTTTATTTGATCAAACTTGGTAGACACCCATTTGAAGATGTTTCAAGATAAATATCTAAGCTCGAGCTCATAAATTTTTTTTAAAGTTTTTACTATACACATTTAGGGAAAAACAATGACCCCCTTCTGGGCAGGGCCTAAATGATTTTCTCCCCGAGCTTTTATTTGAACAAAATTTATTTGGTAAAAACTCACTAGAAGATATTTCATGCTTAGTATCTAAACTCTAGCTAAAAGATTTTTAAGTTTTTACTTTACACATATACCCTGGGGCGGGGCCAATTTTGAACCAAGGGCTTTTATTTGAACAAATTTTGTAGACACCCATATCTAAGCTCTAGCTATTTGGGTTTTTTAATAGAAGATTTTCAAAGTTTCTACCATATACAAATAAGGAAAATAAATGCCCCCCACCCTCCGGGCAAGGCCAATTTTGACCCAAAGTCATTTATTTGAACAAACTTTGTAAACACTGACTAGACGATGTTTCATGCCAAATATTTAAGCTTGAGCTCTTTCGTTTTTTTAAGAAGATTTTTTAAGTTTTTTCTTTCGGTTGCCATGGCAACCAGAGTTTTACATGGAATTAAATTTTTTGAACAAATTTTGAAGTTGACTATCAAAGGAACATTCCTGTGAAGTTTGGATGAAATTGGCTAAGCTGTTTATGAGAAGATGTCGTTTAAAGTAAATGTTTGCGGACGACAGCCCGATGTAAAGCGATCAAAAAAAGCTCATCATGTCACTTTGTGACAGGTGAGCTAATTATATATATATATATATATAAATATTTTGGCAATTGCCAAAAGAAGGCCGGAACAGTATCTGGTTTATGAGGCTAAAACTAAAAATAGGTCATATTATTTGGTCATAATTTAGCATTATCCTTAGGACAGTGTAATTGGCTATTTTCATGCTTGATTGTAAATAACCTATAGATACCAGCTTATCAAAGAAAATGTTCAATAAGTTTTAAAACTGCATGCCTGCAGATGAATAACAAGAGCTGTCGGTAGGACAGCACGCTCGACTATTCTTAGTGCTTGATAGTAAAAGAGCCTTGATAATTTTTAAATTTTTTAAGTCCACAAAAGGGCTAATTTTTTTTTATAAATTCATGTTATAGGCCTTAGAGAGAGTCTAATTATACAGTATTGGCTTGACTATTCGGAAGGTAATGTCACAAGGGTGTTTTATTGAGTATAATAATATAATTACCTATGAATACAAAACTTTGACAGAAAAGGTACAAAGGCTTGTTATTAAGATGTTTTATCAAGTAAATCACTGCTTTATTATTATAATGCATAAAATTGTCCCAAAAAAAGGCACAAATCCTTCAGTAGTTATTGAGATAACAGCTTACAAGCAAAACTTTACCATGAATTTCTAAGTTGAAAAAGGGGAGAAAAATCAGCCTAAATGCAAGATAGAATTATGGATCTTTGTCAGTGACCTACAATTATGACCCTAAATGCATATGTGAAGTTTTTAAATAAATATCTTTTAATAGTTATTGAGATATGTAAAACTTGCATGTAAACATTAACCAAAAGACTAAGAAGAAAAGGGGATATGAATCAGCCTTAATGCAAGATAGAGTTATGGAACTTGGTCAGTGACATACAATTATGACCCTCCAATTATGACCCTAAGTGCATGTGTAAAGTTTCAAGTAAATATCTTTGAAGACCTTTAACCTTTAACCAAAATTTCTAAGTTTCAAAGGGGCAAATAATTCTGCAAATATTGCAGGCAGAGTTATGCAATTTTGCAAACTGATGTACATTGTTACTATAAAAAAGTATTTTATATTTCAATTGAATATCTCAAGCAATAATTGAGATATTTGACTTTAGAAAAAAACTTTAACCAAAATTTCTAAGTTCCAAAGGGGCATAATTCTGTCAATATTGTAGGCAGAGTTATCCAACTTGTCAATCTGATGTACCTTGTTACTATAAATAAGTATTGTAAGTTTCAATTGAATATCTCAAGTAATAATTGAGATATTTGACTTTACAAAAAACTTTAACCAACGCAGACGCCGACGCGGACGCTGACGCCGACGCCGGGGCGACTACAATAGCTCTCATATTCTTCGAATAGTCGAGCTAAAAATAAACTGTACTTAGAATTTTAGACAAGTAAAAAGATACTTTTTGATTTTCCATGAGTAATCACCAGCGTGACTTATAAGGACTATTTTTGCATATTTCACTTGTTTTTGGTTATTTACGTGGAATTTAAGTGCCATTTGCAATGTGTAAATTACCTTCTTTGTTCAATTCACAATATTTTAATATTTCTTAATATTTTGAAAATTTTAATGAAAATTAGCATGAACCTGGAGGCATGCTGCTTTAAGTCTTAGAACACAAAATTTAAGAATGACTTTAAATTGTCAGAGCCATTGAACTTTTCCGACATAATGCCTTAACTAAAACTTTGATACCAGGCCAGCATTTAACGCTTACATTGCTGAAACCAAGTGATTAGCCTTTGCCAGCAGTATACAGCCAGGCTATTGAGACTGAACAGGCTCCACACTGTTGCCTCACTAACTTTAACTTTTCATCCTGATGTATAATGTACCCGAAATGATAATAAAACACTTTAAAATATGAAAGCCAGACATTTCCATTAAGAAACTCTACATGTTAAGGGTTGA